>NC_051184.2:94353153-94533152 GCF_013339695.2 Rhipicephalus sanguineus | reverse complement strand
GTAGTTAGATTTCCCCTTCGATCGGGAGAAGGCAGTGAGTCAGGTGAGCGGGGGGGGGGGGGGGCGAATTCATGTCGGACTTTCTGTGCATTGAAATACACAAAACAAATCTGCCATCTTTGTGATCAAATTGGGAGCTTAGTTTGTGCAATATTCGTCCCAGCATTATAATTCATGTCTAGAACAAATTAATGCAGCTGCTAATTAGGGCTCCTAATGTAAGCAGCCCGGCAGGGGATGTGTATACCCCCCCTTTCCCCCTTCTCCCATCACTCGTGCTGACACCGACGCCGCGCGACGCGGAGGTCTATTCTGGCGTTTTATGAGCCATCTAAGGCTCATAATTACAGCACGCTATTAAGCCATCTAAGGCTTAATAACACAAAGTATACACAAAACACAAAACATAAGTATACACAAAGAAGGAAGAATAGAGAGACAGGGCAAAGCGCAGAGACTTACGTTAACTTCTTCTGTCTGACGACAGACAAAGCCTAAAGTGTGAGTACACTCTACTAGTATATAAAGCTGAACGGGATTGGCGCTCACACAAAGAACCAGAAATTTGGTGAAGAACACCGTTTTGACTGTAAAGATTGAGGTGGTACGCTTCAGTAGTGCAACATATGTTGCACAGTTGGCATTGCACAGCCTGCCAAGCTTAACTTGTTCAGAAGAACATAGGCTACTTAAGCTTGCTTTTTAATCTGTACTTTCACGTTCCTGCGTTGAACGACGAAGATTTGCGCGGAAACCAATTCCGAGTTAACCCTTCAAATACTCGTATGTTAAACACCGAAATGTTGTGATCTGTTAGAAAACATCTGAGCCCGCTTAAGTGGAAGTGAATTGGGCGACAGCTGAATGTGTCTATTCCAGGACGGAAATGTTGATATTACATCGCATGGTAAGTTCAAGAATTGTCGCAAGTAGTAGTACTAGTAGTCGTCGTAGTAGTAGCTGTAAAAGTAGTAGTGTCAGTAGTTATGAGGATGGGAAAGGTGCTTATTTCTGCAATCCACAAGGGAGCACGGCTCCGGTACGTTAAGGATATTAACGTACCGGTACGTTAAGAGAAAGAGTGCGAGAAAGATTTCCGGACGAAGCCAACCAATTCTTAACGTAACTGCACCAAAAACAAATATACCACAGTTCCATCTCTTTAACGAATTTGAAGCAACAAGGTCATATCAATTAATTAATTATAAATAAATAAATTAATTGAATAATTAATTACATAATTAATCACAATAGCCGTCTCATGCAAGGAACGACAGCCATACCATCCTGTACTTCCACATGCAAGCCAATGTACATATGTAACACGGACAATCACAATAAAGTACTAAATATTAATACACTTTTCCAGGAAAATCAGTAACTGAACAATAAAAGAAATAGCTTCCTAAATTTGGAGGCCGTACCGGAGACTCACATACGCAAGGTTTTTTTTATTTATATACTTTTGGTATACTGTCGCCCCAAAAGCCTTTCATCTGGTACACAGAGAGTAGAGGCTAAGCAGTGAAAGAGTTACTCTGCGTGTGCCGTGTTGTTTATTGGGTGGCGGCGACCTTTCCCTTTTCACCTCCGCGCCTATACTGCTCGTATTTTTTTCCAATCTCTGTCCCATTTATCACCTCTGCTCCTCTACTCAGTCGTATTCATTTTAGGACGCCAATTTTTCGCCCACTTCTATTCACCTCTATGTCGTGTTTTTATACGTTGACAGAAATAACGGCACCGCTCACAACGCATTGTGCTCACACGCACGAATTTGAAGTTTGAAAATGTTTCCGCATTTTTCTTTTCCTTTATAGATACACCGAAGAAGCGGAGCTGCGCGGAAACGAATGCAGTTCGATCGAAGACGACAACGTCCACAAAACGACAAGACGAGATGAAAGCTCGGCAAGTGACAGATCAGCAGGCCTTCTTATCAGTGAATCATATCAACAAAGTGGCATGCCCATAGTCTGGCACTCCGAAGCGGCAACACCATTTTGCGGCGTCGCTCTCCGAATATCGGGAACGACCGAGAAATAAACACACACCCAAGACACAACCTTCCAGCCTTTCATGCTTTTGAACAGCGCGAAATGGCAAGGGACAAGTCAGAAATAAACACGTCCCTTGTCAATTTGCGCCGTTCAAGATCACGAAACCGTAAAGCTCGCCCAACTTTCAACTTTAACGCGTTTCACCCTTTCATTGCGTCTTCGTGAAAGAGCTCAGGATAAGAGGTAAACAACCGTGATGCGCGCCCCATCTCGACGCGTTTTCCGGGATGTTCGATCTAGAGTGAGCGTGAGAGCGCCACCAGTAGCATCGCCTGAGAGAAGGACAAAATAAAGGTAACACGAAGGAGAATGCCACGTATTAAAATATACCAAGTAGGAAGATAAATTTCTACGATGTCAACATATCACGACATCCCAAGCAAGGAAATAAGTTTCTATGATGTGAACGTATTAATGTATTGGGAGCAGCAAGATAAATTTCTATAATGTGCACGTATTAAAATATACCGAGTACGAAGATAAATTTCTACGATGTCAATATATTACGATATTCCGAGCAAGAAAACAAATTTCTATGATGTGAACGCATCAATATATCCCAAGCAGGAAGTTAAATTTCTATGACATGAGCGTATGTAAGATATTGCAAACAGGGAAGTACCGTATTTACTCGAATCTAAGCCGACGTTGTTTTTTTTTTCTCGAAAAAACGACGTGCGATAGAGGAGGGGAGGGGGGAGGGGTCGGCTTAGATTCGAGTACAATGATTCAGTTTTGTTTTCTGGCCTTGCGAATTTCAGGGGTCGGCTTAGGATCGGGGCCGCCCTAGATTCGAGTAAATACGGTAAATTTCTTAGAGGACCTGTACTAAATGGTAAGAAAAACCCGAACACGGAAGTAGGTTACTTACTTGCAGAGTCCTTGAGTATCAACAAAGCATCAATTGTAACATACTGCCTCGAATATATAGTTTACTAGGCTGCACTGCAGCGAAGGGGTAATAGGAGACAGAAAATTAATAAAACGCCAGGCCTGCGCTGAACACGCAACACCTTAACGGCGAAATTTGGAAAAGCAGCCTTTCAAGGGCCCGTTGTGTAAGCTCTCTTAGGACGACTTCTGCAAGTACACTTGCGAAGTACCCATACTACAGTACCCATACTACAGTATTAGTACAGTATTATGGCGCCCATACTTTACCATAATCATCGCATATCGCTATGTATGGTAGTACCCACTACGCAGTATTAATTGTTTGCGAAGTAGCGAGCTAACCACTTCGTGTCAGGCAATATGCGAACGTTGAAATTCATCAACATTCTGTACAACAAGAACGAACATAGCCACATTGCATCACACCTAGCACCTTCTGGCACGTTATGAAAATTATCTGAACCTAGTGAGATATTCCAAGCAGGAAAATTAAATTTCTACGTGGACCTGTAGTAAAAGGCAAGAACGCCGAAAACTGAAGTCGTGGAGCACAACACGGTTGAAAAACAAAAGAGGTTTCGTTGGTCAAAGAATGATCAAAGCGGTGTAGCACATTTCCATGCAGCAGCGGTTCTGTGAAATTTCGCGGCTACGTGATGACAGCGCAAGCAGACCGGTCTGACAAAACGACATAATAAAATTAAAAATCATCGATCCCTCTCCATTCCACCCAGTGATCCGTAGTCGTTGCCATGTTTGCAGTGTTAGAAATAAGCGTTTTTATGAGTATTCATGCCGTTCATAACAACCCAAATGAACCTGTCTTAAAAATTAATTTCCGTGCGGACAATACATGCGCGGGTATCAAAGCAATTCTCGGTTGTTGTGTTTAGACATCACTGAGCGTAGAAAATATCAACTGTAGAGTGAGATATGGTAGCCTCGCTCCGACACCCGCCGGTAGTTATTAGTGGACAAATGCCGGCAGGTGTCGGAACATAAATGTAGTTTTCACGTTTCTTGTCGCTGTACCATCGTGAAGACTTAGATCGATTTTTTTTTATTGCCCGCTAATGACGGCAGCCTTATTACAAGTTACATGAACAAAGAATGACGCAGTAAATATTAAACAGCGCTAGTGCTTTGATTTCACGCGGAGAAAACGAGCCAAGGTCTGCGACAGTAGTGTAATCATAGCGCATAGCACTTCTCGATGTCGTAGGGTGTACACAAGCGGAAACAATATCCCCCTGTGAGCGCAGGTGCTTCGGCAACAATACTTTGAAGCAGATTCCTGTTTCCGTTAGCTGACTGCGAATGTCACGTCTGAATAGACTGCTGCGATTCGGTGCGTCAGAGAAGCATATACATCCTTCATGTCCTCAAACGTAATTATTTGTCGGTTGTGTGTGCTCCTGTATATATCAAGTCATTCAGAACGTCAGACTTCGTACGTGTAGATGTGAGCTTATTTTTACATGCCTGAATTCGTGCTCGAATATTTGTGACTCACGTGGTGTTGGATTGCACTGTACGCGCACTAGTGTACTCTATGACATATCTTGTGCCTTTTTTGTGTTCTTTAGTATTCAATATTTTGTCTGCTAAGCGATAAGGAGTAGCCGGTGCCGCCACAAGCGCACCAACTTGTCCTATTCATCATTTTAAAAAAAAAGTGGACATTTTTAGAGCCTTGAGGTGAGCGCAGCTATGACGGCCACGGCTCCATCACTCACGCTTATAATTCTTGTCAGCACCGTCGACGCCGCCATCGAATCACCGCGAGAGAAGCCCAGTGACTTAGATGCGCTGCCGCCACTATCGTCCAGAACAACCGAGATCACTCTCGTGTCCCTCGAGGATCGATGGAATGAAGCGCACGCTTTGTTTGCCCGGCGCATTAGCGGGAAGTTGACGACGTGGCGAATCCCGGACCGACTGTTTCGTTCGCGCGTTCCGAAGGAACCTGAACCGAGGGAGGAAGTTCTCACTCGTCGGAGCCGATCCCGACATGCCCCGCGAAGAGGTACCGAAGCTCGTCGACGCCGCCGGGCTCGGCAGTTGGTGCGTCTCATGGCTGTTCGTTCGACCGGAATCCGAGATCCGATCGCGAGTTGACGCTCACTACTGGCAACCCGTCCTGTCCTGCCAAGCGGTTGGTCTACTTGCCCCGAACGACACCGCAGTGCTCAAAACATCGCGGCCCGTGACACCATCCACCTCTCTGGATCCTCAGCGGAACAGTCCGTATTCAACACGCGGAAACCCTTGCACCGGCGTCAAACCATCTCGGCGAGTGGAAGCTGACTGTTGCCTGCGCGAAGTACGCCGACTACGCGCACAACCAAGCGTCGTGCGACGAGCCGCAGCACGCGGTGAAGATTTTTCGACTGCTGAAGCACCACTGCAACGTTACCATCGACTTCCGTAACGTGTCCTCTGTCGGCGAACTGGTGCGTGGTATGTATACACTCAAGAATGGGACACTGACGTACCTCCTGGTTTTTCTAATAGTGCCCGAAGTTTTCTTCTTCGATTTCCCGCTCATCTTTGTCGACCACGAGACGTTCTTCTCTCGCAACAGCGCCCACCGAACCGTCACGCTCTCCGAAGTCAGCTGGGAGTCCAGGAAAGTCGTGGCGGACACGCTCACACACGTAGGCCTCGTCGCCTTGACCCAGGCACTCCTGACGTACGGAAGGAGCACGCCCCGCAGTTCGCGGCGGCGTCGGTGCGGTGTCTCGACTTCTGGCTGCCGTACTGGCGACTTCGACGACCGAGCCGCCCGTCGCTGGCACTGGGCGTGGCAGATTCATTCGCAGAGCGTTGTTGGGACTGTGGTTCGTGTTTATGCTGCCGCTTTCGGCTTACCTTCGGAGTGAGCTGACTTCGACTCTGACCCTCAAACGCCCAGACGAGCGCATCGACACGCTGGAAGAGTTGGAGGACGCCCTCGACGGAGGAGCGGTGGCGCCTTGCGCATACGTGAACACAGCCGCCCACGCTGAGCTGACGTCCGATGAGTTAGACACGGCGCACGGTACGCTAATGATCGAGCTTCGAGCCGCGTTGAAACACCACGGCGGTCCCGAGCAACTAGTCGCGACCAGCTACCCCGATTGCCTCGCTTGCGCTTTGAGAAGCGACAGAGTCTGCTACACGATGCTCGAGCGACCCTGCGAATTGCACCGGGCATTTCCGGACGTCCGTGAGTTCACACAGCCGTTCAAGATACTTCTGACCGGTTAAGGGCACGCAAATCTCTGCCGCAGCACCGAACTCTGAGGAGATTCTTTCTCGCTATTGAAGAAGACGTTCTCTTGCCGTCGATCGAATGCAGTGACGTTGAACCGGAGGTGATTTTCGAGTTTGACCTGAGCAAGTTGTTCGTTCAGCACGCCGTGCTGCAGGTGGCGGGCTGTTTAGCTCTGGCGGTTGAAATATTGATTGCGCGATGTTCGCGCTTTAAGAGACGTCTGTTGCGCGCTTGATAACGACACAAGCCAAACTCAGGTTATTCTCCTCACAAGAGACTTTCGCGTTTTGGAAATTCGGTTAAACAGTTAGGCGTGGACTCGCAATATCCCTGCTGCAAGCATAATCTAGTTTCGTGCGAGTTATAATGACTCATTCAGTGTGCTCAGAATCCTTGACTTTGGTGTCCGGTAGTAGCGCTCGCCCCTCAGTGTTCGTGCCCGTCGGTGTAATTCTTGGGTTAACCTTGTGTTTTGTTGCCCGCTGCCGAAGCGGATCTCGGAGGCCACGCAGAAAGAAGCGTGTGCTTGAGATCTTCGCCAAGCAACGCAATGATCACAAGAAAAGCGTTTTTAAATGAGCCCATTCAGTTAGTCTTCATTAATGATGCTGACAGTTTATTGGCCCTTATCTTAACTAAACGTATGCTCCAATATCGTATGCATCCAATATAACTCTCAAATTGAACCAGAGCTATCCATTTCGAACCGGTTTTACTTTTTTAAGACACGTTTTCTGAATATTCGGAAACCCGGAAGTAACGGCTGGACCGGAAGTGTTTGGACGAGAAACGAGAGTGTCAGTCATTGCTCGTGCCACTAATAACGGGGACGAAGCCAAGCTCCGGCGCTATGGCACGTGCCGCCACTTGCCTGACGGCGATAACCAGAGGTGAGCGCTATTGTCCAGATGAACTAGTTGCCCAAGATCACATCTTGTGGGGGTTTTGCCTTTACAATATGGCTCCTACCAGTTCCATCAACATTAACATGGGATGAACTCGTCAGAACACCCGAGCGGGAGAAACAGTTGACCATCGTTTTCTGGGCCGAAAGAGTCGCTTCCCGCGTGGAGACACCCTGAGGCGCCGGACCTTTAGTCAAATAACTTTTAGTCAAATAACTTTTAGTCAAATAGAGTTGTGACTTTTTGGAGTGTATGTTTCGGATAAGCCTGCTAAGAATGTAGCGCCACCATACCTTCACGAGCTAGCACAAACGAGCGAGCTGTGAAGCTCTGCGCAACACTACTACGCGCGCCATGTTTGACGTTACTTTCACTACTCTAGTTTGATTTGTCACATTTGCACGTTCACACTTTGACTCCTTCCCTCGTTGTCATTCCTTCTTTCGTGGGACAGCCCCAGGTGGCGCCTCACGAAAGACTTACATTTGATAGTTTGCGCACACCAGTTCTGGTTGTGTCTTTCTGTGCCTCCGTTAGTGTCCTCCCTGTTACGCCCATGCAGCGCAATATTCCGCAAATTACGTTATACTTTCAAGCTCGTATATTCTTGAGCGTACCACCATTGCACGATTTTTAGGGGCCGCTCTTGCCCTACCCCACCTGTCTCTTCCGCATAGCTAATGAAGTGACCCGAAGGACGCGGGTTCGAACCCGGCCGTGACCGTCGCGTTTCGATGGAGGCTAAACGCAGGAGGATCGAGTACTTAGATTTGGGAGCACGCTAAAAAAACCCGCGTGGTTGAAATTATCCGGAGCCCATCACTACGGCTAGCCTCATAGTCATATTGTGGTTTTGGCACGCAAAACCTAACAAGAAGAAGCTAATGAAGTTAATTTGTCAAAATGTACTTTTGGGCTAGTTGGTTCATAATCGTAGTAGAACAGCGCCGGCGAAAACAACAGACCAGACGAGGAGAAGGACACGTAACACAAGGCGCGTGTTATCACCAATGAAGTTAATTATGCGATGGTGCCATACCTCTGATTCGCGATGTTGTGAATGTCACGTTGACGTGCGAGCATTTGCGCTATTGTGTGCTCTTTCGATATCAGATTTGTGTGAATTATGTGCCCTGTATGTTCGAAAATAAAAAAAAAAGTTTCCCTGAGTTGCGCGTCATTTCATGCCACTGGCATGAGTTAATTCTGTTCTACAGCTAGAGATTCGGTATATACATATTTATTTTAAATCAGGAGGTGTGATAATGACAACTTTGTACACCACGATATTATTTTGTTCTCCGATCAGCTTTACAGGGTGACCTGAAAGCTGGAACACTGGCCACGGTATCTCATGTGAGGAAGATCTGTTGAGGAATAGAAAATTTAGTTTGCTGAAATAGTACTAGCGACTGCAGCAGACAATAGCAACAGCAGTACAGGAACTTCAAGGCTACATGTGAATAAGTTACACGGTCCCTTATGCAATCGCCTTAGACGGCTCGAAGGCGAAACCATCTACTTTGCTTTCTCAGCTTTGTGCACCTTACGTGCTGTTGATTTTCCTCCCGGATAGGCCAACCTTTGACTAAACGACGACGTCAGGTGATGACGTCATAGTGACGGCAATATTATTGCTGTCTTTGACATCACCATGCTGTCATCTGTGATAACGTCACTTTTTGCATCGTTCGTGTTGACGCCGACGGTCCCTTTTTCGCGTTTGATGAGGTATCTGACGCATTCGTCTTAATAAGTAGGCATCTATGCTGCGCTCTGCGGTCAATCCAAGCAGCGCTGATCCTTTTGTGCGCACCCGCCTGTTAAACAGACTCAATAGATACCTATATACTTATCGTTTTTGCATTGCCGTCCCTAACGAAACGTGACTTCCCACGTTTTCACACGTAAATAATCAACAACAACAACACCGGAACAACAACGTACTGTCTATTCACACCCCTTATTTGCCCTGCCAGTCGAGAGGGGCCGACACTTCCTTATCGCACGGAGAGGAGCAATAGAGGCATACGGACGTGCTATAAATTTACTGCTTCCCAAATACGAGGAAAGTGGACAAAAAGTTGTTCACGTAAACGTGTTCGTATAGAGTAAAGAACGGCAAAAGGAAAGTACACGACGCTACAAAACTAGGGCACACTGAGTGCACCACAGAAAGAAGCTTCGCTGCAAAGAAAGAAAGAAAGAAAGAAAGAAAGAAAGAAAGAAAGAAAGAAAGAAAGAAAGAAAGAAAGAAAGAAAGAAAGAAAGAAAGAAGAAGAAGAAAGAAAGAAAGAAAGAAAGAAAGAAAGAAAGAAAGAAAGAAAGAAAGAAAGAAAGAAAGAAAGAAAGAAAGAAAGAAAGAAAGAAAGAAAGAAAGAAAGAAAGAAAGAAAGAAAGCGTTCGATTGGCCATGGCCGGGGTATTTATATAAACTTAGATCTTGACAAGTTCGGCGACCGTTGTTGGCAGAAAAGGGAGGATTACAATTGAAGCAGAGGCTGCACGCCGTATACATCATTTGAACGGTCTGAGCAAGATGGAAGACCAGCACTGGGTCTTTCTGTCTCTCCTTTGTCTGGTGATGCTTTGTGGAAACAACGTAGATCGCAAGCTATAGCCTGTTCTCGCACTACAGTTTCTGAAGAAGATGTGCTGTTCGGAAAGCAAACACGCATCTTGAAAACGCGCGCACCTGACGCGGGACAAGCCGAACCCGCCCACATCAACCTTAAAGCGCCAGGACTTCGGCGTACAACCAATTCCCAAACTGCAGGAGAAAGCGTTTCCTCACTGGAGCGTCTTCATGGCTGATTTCAGTGTTTCGCTGTTCCTCCCGGCACGAGTGCATCCGGGACTGCATCGAAAGGCGAATGAAGATCAAAGAAAGAGAAGAAAAACGCGGGCGCTATTTAGTTATTTGTACAGCAGGGGGCCATTCGCGCGACCCACGACGAAACGGAAGGCGAACCCGATTACAATAAACGGGGCTTCAAGAGGAGGCAAATTGCCTCGCTGCCCGCACTGACATGCGCGACGCCATCACGACCCTATCGCGAGGGAGTCGGCCTTGGCTCGATCTTGCTTGCTTCTCAAAACCTGGGCGAGCTTCGTACTCTGGAGAGGCGAGAGCGTGCCTTTGGAAGCAGCTGGCATTTGGGCGCATAAAAGATGACCCACATATAGGCAGATTGCCGGACTACGCGTAGGCCTCGTAGTATAGCGTTTGGGCCGCGTGCATTAGGTGCGCGCGGATGCGCGCGTTATCATCACGAAGACGTTCGAACACGCCTATCACGGAAACTAAAATGGAGGCGAAGAGCTGCTTTGGACAAAGTGAAGCGCTGCCGCTGTGACGAGCAGGAGCAAACATCAATAAAAGACACTTAGAGCCAATGGGCACTGCGGGTCATGGACAGCAAATGGTCGCGGAAGACCGCGTGGAGTTTCCAACGTTATACCCACCCCTCATCCCCCGCAGAGAAATGACAGACAAACTAATACTCGAACGTAAAAAAGAGAAACGCTCTTCAGGTATACCCCGCTGTTTGAGGATCGACAGGAGAGCACGCACTCAAGAGGACGAAACCTGAAGGAGGCAGGATGGACCACTTACAAAGCGAGCTCCATGCAGCAGCAATTTGCCAGATACAAAACAAAAAACGCCGCCAATTTGGCGCAGCTTGTCTCTGCAGAACGCCTGAAAGCGAACGCGACCAGAAGCTGCCGCGTTCCAGTCGCCGGGTGGCGCTCCGCGTGTGGTAGACGCGGTGGCGCATGCGCGGTAGAAGAGCAGGAGGAGGAGGTAGAAGAGCAGGCGCGATGCGTGCCGCGCAGGCCGCCGCCCGCGTGCCAGCCGATCGTCCCAGATCTTCGCGACGGCCCTCACCTTCTACGAAGACCTAACGGTCTCGCGCCGTCCCACCAGCAACATAACGGGTTGCCGTCGTCTCCTCGCGACGTCGTGTGTAGCGGCGGCACCGTCGAAGGTCTTCGTGGTGCGCGAGAGCGAGGAAGAGCGGGGTTCCAAGGCCGACGACGACGAAGCGACCGACCCGAAGAAGAGCCTCCACCGGAAGGCGAGCTGGCGTTGTTGCCGATGCCAGAAGTGGTGCGGCCTGCCTTCTAATGAATGCCGCGCGTACGCTCGCCGCTCTACTTGCTCCGGGGTCTCTGCTCTTCGCTGGCGCGCGCTCATCGTTGTTGGCGCGATCCTTGCGGTCCGAGCGTCGGCTATCGCGAAGAGATGTCGCGACACGCTCGAGAACACGGGAGGTGTGTAGAGATGGCGACGACAGGAGCGGAGCAATGTCGCATTTCACATCTGGCGAACAACGTTAAAAGCGCGGTTGCGTCTTGAAGGTATAACAGTCCGTGAAACTCCCTGCGCGCTAAATAAGAATCTCAAACTTCGGCTTCACGGGTCCACTTTCTTGGTGTGTAGCTCTTCAATTGTTTATTTGGTGTAGTAAACTGCTGCAACGATAACAAACAAAATTTGATATACCACTGATGAGAGTTCAAATTAGTATCTGCATAGTATCACACTGTATTAAAAGAATTTCAATATACTGTGAGAGCTGCTTTATATAAACCTTAGCTGAATTCAATGTATCGTTTGCTTTGAATACACCTGCGACTGTTTGTTTGTTTTCCTGTCTATTTGGTAATAGCGTTGAAAGAGGCGCTGCCACTGAAGGACAAAGAAGGCATGCATTCATTTGACATCGGGCAAAACTGGTATCCAGTCCAAAGAGACGACTTGTGGATTTAGTGCGAACCCCACAGTTTGGCGTTTTAGTGAGCCGCCTCCAGGATAGGCCTATCGTGCACCCATCGGCCACAGTACATGCATTACACAGTTAACGGCTCCAGTCATTGGCCCAGTTTTGAACAATTGGCGGACAAAAGTCCAGAAATGTACAACCGTGTACAACGAACATGCAATATCAGCATGCCCAAAATTTATATCCCAACTGTTTCGATTGCGTCGTCTCCTTTTACTGCCACATTGCGTCCTGCATCATTCCCCAGACGAAGACAACCAGGTGACGACGTGCCGGACATTTGGACAAACAATGTTTCGCTTAGTAGACCACGGTAAATAATATCCTGGCAGAAACAGTTCAGGTTGCTGTCAGTGTCCGTACGCCCAAATGTTTAACAAACGTGCGCAGCGGTGACTTTTCTGTGTTTCAGCGCCATACGATGGAACGAAGGTGCAAAAAAAAAATTATGGCTCCAATCCGCGCTGTCAAGGTGGTCGGACAGCGAAGCCGTAAACGACACCCAGAACGATTACCCATTACGACGTCGCTTGAATGTTCTGCCGCATTGGAATCCTACAAGAGTGAGATTGGCGTCTGATCACCACCGGGAGCGATGACGGAGAAGTGCGTCTGATTTTGCAGACCGCCCATGCATGTTTCATCGTACAAAACTGTCTGACTCGACGCGTTCATAGCCATGACGCATTGCTTTGGGTCATTGAAGTCGTCGACGTCCATCAGCCTCTCGACCTCGTCTATCAGATTGCGCAATGCTCCCTCATAACTGTCTCCTTCCTCCATGGACCGTTACCCACGTGCTTAGCAGCGTAACGGTTCATTTGCTACAGGCAACAACGACGGTCATTTGTTCATACACAGGCACCTTCGAGGGCCGCACTGCTGTACACTCGCCGGTGCCGGGTTTTTCGCGAACGATGCCGCCGCCATCGAAACCTTGCAACTCATAAAAGTGTCCCTTAAAATTACGTTATGGTGTGCGCTCGCACATCAAACGCCTTGACGGTGTAAATGCGCACGATGCCGCACCAGACACTCGCAGACTACAAAGACACGACACCCAATTCGTACCGCAGCCGCACCGGCGCGTCTTCTCGCTCTCCTCGATTATGTTTTATTAGTCTCACACTCTCTCCGCAAGTGAACGGCAGCCCACAACATGTCGTGCACGTAACGAAAGCGGTTGACCTCCGGCAAGACCACGCGACTTTGAACGGAACGCACGCATCCCGGTACGCGTGGGAAACCTGCGCGCACCACCGTGCGCCACCTACCTGCAGCAACAACGCCACCATGACCAACATAGATGGCGCACTCACCGATTAACGAAAACTAAGAAGAGAAACTCAATAAATAAAATAAAATAAACTCAAGGAGCGCTAATCAGTTCTTAGCCGTGCATCGCTTCTCCAATTCTTCGTCCCCCAACATCCATACCCTTTCGCCCGCCGAGTCCTTGAATGACCGGGGGAAAAAAATGCGTGCATTGGCTGCTGGATCTGCCGCTACCGATGCCGCAATGCGAATTCGTGCGCAGTCGATGTTCTGCCCACGCAAGGCACCCGTATGAGAAACACTTTCGCGTTTAAGAAGTTGCGTGCAGCGTTGACGAAGCGTGGAGTTAAAAAGCCGAGAACGATCGCGATCGACGATGAGATTATCCAACAACAAGGCCGCTCTTCAGTACGTCTTCGAGTCGCGTCGTCTTTGATATTATTTATGTTATACAGTGTCAAGGACAACCAGCGTATGGAAGTGGCGTGTGGTTAAACGTCGCTTGTCTGCATGCTCCCGACTACGATAGTTGTTTTGTTCGTAAAGCTGGCAGCCATCTAGGAGGTCTAAAAAGAATGGCTAGAGTGGAAATTACGCCACAACAGTGAAGCCGTGGCCACCCTAAGATGACGGCTGCCATCTTAGTAGGGACAGGAGAAAACGTTAGCGTTCAGCGAAGGGAGCGTTTTCCTCCCACACCCAACTAGTTTAACCGGCAACGTTTCCCGGATAGATACTGCTCAATGTGTGTCTTTGTGTTACTGGTTTCCTCGTGAAACCTCAAAGCCTTCGAAAATGTCATTGGCGATCAAGTGATCAATGCTCACCTAGAAATGTTGATTTCGTCGCGAACAACGATCTCTTTTAGAATTAACCTAGCGTTAACATCGCGAAATAACTACTTCTAAGTGGACCGGAAAGCACGGGGCGAAAAGAATGGACCACTCGAAAAGAATGTTTCCGAGATTGAGGGTGCGCTAGCGTTGACTTCATTTCAGCCGGCAAGGCGATGCGGGAGCTTGCACCATTTTAGAGGCACTTTAGGGGCTCTGGCTGTCGTATGCTGTCGTATGCTGTCATCGTATTCTGTGGTCGTCGTCTCATGTCGCTTGGCGTAACGAGGCAAAACCATGTATAGAATAGCCATCCATAGGGTGAGGGTGAGCGAAAGCTGGAGAGGGAGGGTAAACCATAGCATAGCCGTCTATAGTACAGTACATAGCAAGGCAGTGGAAAAGGGCAGCGAGGATGAGAAGGAGTAATGTGAGAGTGAGGAAGAGGGGAGCGGGCGCCAGGGCGTCGCAAACAAGGGTTTCCTTTCGATGGCGTCCAGCAGGCTCCACGTTTGGAACGACAGCGCGCGCTTGCACGTGAACGCGAGCGTCGCTGAAGAACAGGCGAATCACTGCTCCGGACTTCCTACAGCTTTCACGTTGAGTGCAAATGCATACGTCTTTTTTTTTTTAAACCTCCTTGGGCGTTATACGGGTCTGCCTTAAAGGCCAACTCCGGCGATTTTTCGAGGTCAGTGGATCTGAATAAAATTCGCTGGGTACGGTCCTTTGCACGTTTCCGTCATTTGTGCCATATTACAGGCTCGATAGACGCGCAGATTCTTTACAAATGAATTTTATTGATTGCCCCATATCTCCCGCCTTGCTTCCCACAATTATTGGCAACAGTGTGGGTGTGACGTCCTTTAGGGCAAAGCGACGGAAGTGACGGAACCAAGGCGCGCCTACAGCGTCTGCTGTCCACAGGGCAACGATCGTGCGTGCTTGCCAAGCGTTTCGTTGGTTGGGCTTGTGAATTTCACTTTCTTGTGGGCGTGCATGCGATGGGTGGCAAGTGGTGTTGCTCTGTGGGCTGCACACGATTCCCTTTAACAGTCACGAAACACTCGCCGCTAACGATTACCCTCCTTCTCCACATTAAGAGTGTCTTAGCTAGCATTGCATGATCACTGCAAGTAAAGTACGGTAATGCCGTACCTGCTGAAGAGTGCACGAGCGCGAACATTGCCATTGCCGTACGGAAACGCTTTCCCTTCACCATGACCTGGCCCATCCGTATGGTAAGCACTGCGTACATTAAGTTTCATCAACCCTACCGACGCGATGTCAAACGCCGCTATCCACAAACTTGTGCGCCCTTCCCATAGCAATATTAAACAGCTTTAGTTTGTCCGCAAACTTCTCAGAGTTAGCCGATCGCAGCAGCCACGAACCAGTTCAAGTACCAGTTGAACCAGTTACGTCGTACTTGAACCAGTTCAAGTACCAACTCGCCCAATCTTAACACTTGTGGCACGAACTTGAGCCGCCTGGACAGGTGGTACCAACATCTATTGGTGGAATGCGCAACTAAGAGAGCATATAACTAATGTTGTGTTGCAATTCTGGACAGCATTGTGTACAGTATATGCTGACAGCTTAGAAGACAGCATCGAGCCGCAGCAGTCCGAGAAATGGAACGCGTCTGGAACGCCACCTCGCACCGAGAAGAGAAAGCTAAGAAAATGACAAACGTAACTGCTACTTATTGAACTTCTTTCGTGTTCTAATCTATGAAAACTTGAACGTAGCTTGCGTTGAATGGGTGGAAAAGCGGCTGCTGGTGTGCAGACGACCACAACGGCGAGATCCGAGCATTTCGCTGAGCCGCCATCTTGTTTGGACAACAAAGTAGCCTGCATTGGAACACATCCTAAGCAGGTGTGTTCTACTTCATCGAAGACGAATGGCGATCCTAGTTGGCCTCCAAATGCGTCCGAATCACAGCTGTCATTGTCCGACAGCTCCGAGCAGCTTGCGCACGTGGCACGGTCAGTCACAGACATGGCACGGCTGTTGCGGCGTAGTCACCTTTTCGCTGAGCGTCGGCTCTTCCCCGCTTTTGCAGCTTTCATACTCCGCGCCGGCGGGACCGGCGTACCTTGCACGGTTGTTTTTACCAGCTTTTACGTCACGCGAAGACAGTACTGCTCGGTTGGGTTTCGGCTTCGGTGTTGCGTTTTTTGCTTATTTAAAATTACTGCCCAATTTGCCGAGTATTTCTACTATCGGGCCCGTGACAGGAGCGTCTCAGGAACATAGAAGCATCATTACATTTGCATGGTCGAAAAATCGCCGGAGTTAGCCTTTAACGCGTCGACCCAGAGAGCTTTCCCGTGTACATACTTTGACTTGTTGATGGAACAGCGCTTGTTCATGCGAGTTTGTCCACGTTTGCGCTGTGGTCTTGTGATTGCTCACTTATGTGTCGACACGTACCCGTGTCAGTTATGTATGTCCAATACACATGCGTTAACTCATCTGCGTGGACTAGTCCGCTGATTTGCAATCTTCCAGGCGTATTGAAAAGTTTGAAGCACCAGTTTCCGGATTATCAAGAGTGAAGTTCGTATCTAAATGAACAAGACGTTTCAAAATCGCCACATCTTAACACCGCCGCCTAGATCAAGTTCGAAATTAAGGAGCCAAGTCTGCCTGTCAGTCAGCGTGGAAGAAGGCTCTTCAAAAGTGCTTACCGCGAAGGCGTTATGCTGACTCATAGCATACTCTCTTCATAAACGAATTACCGTGGGTTGTAGATAAGTGTATCGAGTCTTTCTTTTGTTTTATTTATCAACACCGCTAATCTCATGCAACGATTTTCACAAGAGTGGGCTCGAACACAGGACATATATAAGTGGCACGATGTCTCTTACATGAGGACAAGCAATTGGAGACACGTTCATTATACTCAACCCAGTGGTTCGGATACAAAAAGCCATCTTTTTTCAACTTCTTCACGAAACATTTTCAAATACGATTGGGTTAAGAGATTCTAATATCACTGTTTAGCCACAGATCGTACTTTAGGTAGGAACGACGAGCCTTTAGTTTTCGATATACCTGGTGTTTACGTTAGCGCAGAAAAAGTACTTACAGTTCGAAAGCAAACCAGCTTGCACGACTGCCGTATACATAGGTTACTGACAAGCGCGCCGCGGTTTTGCAGAGGGAGCTTGTATTTATTCTTAGGTTTCAACTGACTGTAGTGAAACACGTTGGTTCAATTGTCGTGGCGTGTATTCGCAGCGTGATCCACGTTAGGTGCAGAAAGCTTTCGGAGGATGGCGGGGGAGCATCAATACATCGACTGAGAAGCAAAAGAAGATATCTTCCGCCTTCGAGTAGTCTTAGGCATGAAGGACCCTGTGAGTTTGCTCTCTCTCTCTCTTTTGCGATCTCTATCCATCTGCTACGGACGAAGGTCTCGCGAACTTGGCATGCCAGGGAGTCCGTCGTCGTGCCCACCTTCATCTTAACTCGCCACGCTATGCTGGTTCAGCGAGGAGGGTGGCACACGCATAAGGATCCCGAACAAGTCGTCACGACGTCGTTATATGATCGCGACGACGCCCACACGTCGCATAACGTGACTGCGCCATCGCCGCCCCCTCCGAGCTCCAGTCGTGTCGTACACGGTCCATAACGTAAGCACGCCGAAAAGAGAAGCTCCGTCACGCCATGCCACAATGCGTGACCCCGCCGGAGTGCTTTATACTTGGCGTCAGTAGCTGTCTTTACACGAGACAGGACGTTTTCTCCAAATAAATAAATAAATAAATAAATAAATAAATAAATAAATAAATAAATAAATAAATAAACAAACAAACATCCACGCATCTCCACGAAGTGAATCATGACGAGTGGGCGATGCTCTGGGTATCGCATGGGAGAGAGAGGTTGAATAAACATCTTTATTTCGGTAATATTCAAGCGTCGTTTTCAGGGTGATCTCCCCCTTCCAGGAGTAACCGTATGTTACCCGAGCGTTGCCCCATACAATGTAAATTGAGTGACATAAACGGACATAAAGTGACATAAAGAGTCGACGACAAAGCTAGTTCCTAATATTCATAATGTCTACGTTGAAGTCGCCGACTAGTATAAAGGGTTTGTGCTTGTAGGTGTTTTATACTGTTCTGTCACAATTATGATTGATGTTCGTCTACTGTAAACCTTTTTTTTTATTCACATACACACATATACGGTTCGACTATAGTAACGATTTTCTATACCGTGACAACGGACAGCGAGAGTTGAGGACAAAGCAGATCGTAAAGTCCATAATGTGCACGTTGAAGTCGCCGACTAGTATAAAGGTTTTGTGCTGGTAGGTGTTTTATATTGTTCTGTCGCAATTATGATTGATATCAGTCTATTGTTAAACCTGATGTTTCGATTTTACACGGTGCTTTATACGGTGCTGTACCGTAAGCACGGACGCCAAACGGACGGACAAGCCTCGGCCTTAAGGTTCTTCGCGGCCCAGTGCTGGGCAGTATCGAAGATACATGTATCTTAGATACTCTTTGAGTATCTTATTTGTATCTGTATCGCGATACGTCTCGCAAGGACATACAAGATACTGCGATCACTCCACCACCGTGCGAAACAAAAACATTTGCTGAACGCCGTTTCTCAAGCTGATACTGCTGCTACTAAGCAAGTCACCAAAATAAAACTAAAGTCAGTGACATCGTTTTATCTTTCCGTCAGAGTTTTCCAGCTAGGGCGGCAGGGGATGATGGGCTCTGAGCGTCTGTATTGATGGAGCAGAGTCACGTGGTGGCGCTCGCATCGTATCGAAAGACAAGCGCGCGAATATCGACGCCCGGCCGACCTTTTGCTTTCTCGGTGTTCTTTTTTCATTTTTAATTGTGTCATTGCCATGACACTGGCTCTTAGCCACTATCCTGTGCCGCATGCTCCAATGCGTGCGGCGTCTTTCGCACAAATTCTGGTGAGGCTGTAATGTCGTTATCGAAGTTTCTCTTTCGTTGTGTTTCGTCACCAAGTCTGAAGAATAGAAGAATGGGGTTGCTTTGCCTCTTCAGGCTTTCACGCATCGGCGATTTGAAGGACCTCGTGGATGTAAGTTTGACTGCAATGCATTGCAGTTTACGCGCAATGAGATATGCAAATAAGATTCTAACAGCTCTAGCGCCACCAGTACCGATGCTGGATTTAACAGAACGAGCATTCACCTAACAGAAGCTATCTTGGCGTACGTCTTTTTTTATTTATTCAATGAGTAAGCTTTTCAAATAATATTTCTTTGTTAGGACAAGTTCTTTCTCAGCTGTCCGTCTTTTCCATCCCATACGTTACCTACGTCACTGTATTGTTTTTTTTTGGCCCGCTTACTGCAATATGTCTTTAACGAGCTGCCAAGGTAAGCTCTCTCATTTATTCTTACTTTTAACTGTGTGCGTCGTTTCTGCTGGTGTATGCACACTTATATTCCACTTGAGTTCACTGTTATATGTCAAGGCGATGTTGAGAACAAATATATAATTATCTGCTGGTGCCTGGAGTATACAGTAACAAGAATTCTGCTTACTACTTTGTAAAATAGCGTAATTGAGTTTGCATTATAATAACGTAAATTATTAGGAGCTATCTTAAAGATATTAGGAAAGGAATTCGGGAAATATTATTATACAAAATGCTCCGTTTTTCTCACGAGCATCCGAACGAGCCGTTTCACGCTATTTTCCATAGGCACTGAACTTTCTGTGGTTAATTGTTATAGCTGTAGGGCGTTACCCGCGACGGAGGGCTAGTGGTTATGGTGCTTGACTGCTGAGCGGAAGATCACGGCAGACGCATTTATTTTATTTTTTTTCCGATGGAGACAAAATGCTAAAGGTCCGTGTGCGTAAGTTTTGGAACGCCAGGTGGTCGAAATTTCCGGGGTCCTCCACTACGGCGTCTCTCATTATCATATCGCGGTTTTTGGACGTAAAACGCAGCAATTATTATTAGCTCTTGAGGTACCGCCTGCACTGTGTTTCTATACTTATTCCCTGTGATTGATACGGAACCGCTTTTCTACTTAGATATATTGGATTTCCTTTTCCAGGTTTCATAAAGGCTTTTTACTCTTACTAATCACCAGATATTCGGAAATATTAGTAATGTAGTGTGAATAGCAGTGGTGTCCTGCGGCGCTTTGTGCAACTATACAGTACGTCTAAAACGTTTCCGGGCTGCACATATTATCTCGTAGAAGAAATTTTTTTTATAATATTGTGCATTACTGAGTACGTCGCTAACGAACGCTTTACACCAGCAGATAAGTGAATATAAAGGTCATTTCAGTTTTATGTAATCTACGTAAACACGATGCGTCGCGATGAATGTCGCTACCAGCGTTCTTTCTGATGTACACCTGTCCGGTGATCCGGTACTGCGAAAGCCGTAATACATTTACGGCCAATGTAGAACTTCACAAGCGTATTTGAACCATCGTGCGGAGGTTTACAAAGTTCTTGTGATATAATTAGCGAAGTGTATAGAGAGCTCTCATGTTAAGCAGCTAAAGCAACGCCAATAAGTTGTTCCGCAATGGAACTAATCTACCTTGAGCAAGAAATACAAAACTTTTGAGATACTGACAGATATTTCATTCGAATGAAAGAAAACTGGTTGCAGTTAAAAGGGCCATGACACGGTCACCCATCAATTTGTGGTTTTCAGCTAAAACTAGAATTAGGTGGTCTATTATGCTTATACAGATAAGAAAAGTGGGCCGTAAAAGATTATTCCAGTGGAAAACAAGCCCGAGAAGTCGCCAGCTTTAAGCCCCTCCCACTGCCGGCGACCGCCATATCGCCATGGCGCGTGTGACGTCATGTGCAGCAAGGTGCGGGGCCATCGTCTTCTACAAAAATTTCAGACGATGGAAATCGTTCAGTTTCAGTGCCGAAGTAAAGGAAGATAAAATATCTCGATTTCACGCGCAGCTGACCGCGGGACGATATCGTTCGCCGGATTGCATGCGCTTGCACAGCTAGCTGCTTGTTACGTCATAGCTCGCGAGTGCGCCAGTGTTGCCCGACTCGCAGGCCGCTCGCGTGTTAATCAAAATATTCTTTTATAAATTAAGTTCTCGACCAAATGCGCTAAAATTTCACCACTTTGTGAATGCGCAAGGATTAACCCATATAATACAGATAATAATCGAAAAGTGGGTGTTATGGTCCCTTTATTAAATTTTCAGGCGAACATTTTTGTACACAGGCGTTTAGTGCTACGTTATACAGATATATATTAACAAATTTACCAATGTATCTTAAGATACAATTGCAATGTATCGTATCGGATACAATCAGTGTTGTGGTATCTTGTATCTCCAATACGTCTTGCCCAGGGGTGGGCCGAGATACTCGGAAAAGTATTCCGGAATACAGATATCGAAATACATGGACTGGAAGCCTAAAATACAGATACTGAGATACATTTGCCGTTAACGTAATGGGATATTTCGGAGATACTTTCGCAGTAAGACGAAAAAAAGTATTCCGGAATACAGATACTACAATACAGATACTGGAATACATTTTTTTTTTCAAGGATGCTCATACTCCGCAAATACATTAATAAGGGCAGTATAATGATGTAAATCAAGTTGCAGCGCATTGATACTTTCAGTTCATTTATTTATTTATTTATTTATTTATTTATTTATTTATTTATTTATTTATTTATTTATTACGGTACCGTCAGCATCATTAACAAATTACAGAGAAACAAAGGGGGGGGGGTTACAAAGTACATAATTAGTAATAATGACATAATTACACGTATCAATTGCAATAAACAAGTACACTATTTAGCAACAAGAGTAACAAGCATTGGACACCGAAATCGACATACTTGGTGACAACAAAATGAGCTATATACGCTAGAAATAGCACAGTTTAAGCAAATCACTCGAATCACCAATGAACACCAGTGAATTTAGAAAAAAGTATACAGTTATTTAGCACATAACATTTGCTTTGCTGAGAAGGTTGATGTGTGAGCACCTCAAATAGGCTGTCTTCTAGACAGCTTCGGTTCGGCCTCAGCACAAGACTCGCGAAAGAAGAAAAATCTCTCTACCGCTGCAGACGAGTACAAATTCGTGTTACAGTGAATAAATACCGCCTTCGCCGAATAGCCCTGCCACGTGGCGATATCTCTTCTCGGGTCATCTAGATACCGAAAAGCTTCCGTCCTCACATGGGTTGTTCTGACCGTTCAGAAGCCGAAGTCTGTCCCCATCTTCGGAATCCTCAGCCTCTGGCCCGGTCGGCGCCGGGTCAGACGGCTGAGGATTCCTCTGCCCATACGAGCCGGCCCTACTTACCTGCGCGCAATGGAACCCAATACGTCAAAACTGCACAATTCAAACATTGACTTTCTAATATCACGTTATTTGGGGGTGGGAGGGTTTAAGCCCTCCCAAGCCGCTCCTGCCAGCTCTCTAAACAGACGTGGAAACAGGGACAACTGCTTCAGAGCGCCCCATCAGAAACCCCAGCACGCACTCGTCGCCTGGGCCGAAAGGGCCACTCTTCAATAAAGCTGTCACCACCACCAACGCTACCAACACCCATTTCAGCAAGCCACAACAGGCGAAGTGGGCTCCGGCGGTGGTGGAGCCTGGTACCACAAAAGACCGTTTCACGCTTGTAATCAATTAGGAACACACGCCGACACACTGGAGAGGTGGCTGAATGCGCGACAAAGATCGGTCACTTCCGCCGCGACAACGGCAACTTCTTTTCGAAGTGCCGCCGCTTTGAGAACTGAACGCACGCGAAGCATTGCAACGCCTCTGTTCCAATGCGGTATCCGCGCGGGGGTGTCACGAAGTAATGGTTCGCCACGTGAAAAAAATTAGGCGCGCTGCACTGGCCTTGAGAGCCAGCCACTTTCGTCGGCAGAGGCCGACAACGCTGCCTCCGCGATTCTGCCGTCTGAGGCGTCGCGCGCTTTACCACATGGGTCATTCTGTGCATGAGGGGAAACCATCGCCGCCTTTTCTGTCGGGGACCGGCGGAGCGCCTTTGCTTGTCTTAGCACAAAACAAACAAAAAAAGTCATTCCCACTCCCTTGGAAACACGCCTCAACCCATTTCCTACAAAAAAAAAATGTAACGAGATACTCGCGTCCTACGTAGTATCGCGATACAAGCGATACAACGTAAAAGTATTTCACTACCAAGATACAAATACATTTTTCAAATGTATCTCGATACAGAAATACAGATACTCAAAAATATCTCTAAAGTACTATCGCGATACTGCCCAGCCCTGGTCTTGCCTGAGTATCTTGTATCGTATCGCGATACAATTTCAAAGTATATTTGCCCAGCCCTGGCTTCGCCCCTAAAACTAGCGTAGCTTGCACTAAGCCGCGCAAGGCTGGGTCAGCGCAGAGCTGCTGGGCAGGTTTCGGCATCTCTTGTTAACCATCTGTACAGAACGCTTAGGCGGTGATTGAGCGCGTAGCGGTTCATGATGATGATAATTATCTACGACACTGCAAACCTCTTCCATAACAGCTCTGCTGTAATTAATAAATAAATAATTGAAGGTTACACGTCCCTTATGCATACGCCAAACAAGACTCGAATGCCTAATTCACGTTTGGTTTTGTTCATCGTTTTCTTCTTTTTTTTTCTCAGACGAATTGTATTGAGCCCCCCCCCCCCCACGTCATCATTAGTGGACCGGAGGTGAGTAGTGGTGCTTGCCCAATTTCTGTGGCACATACCAGCTAGTCGGCTGCAAATCAGTTCAACCCTCCCCCCCCCCCCCCCTCCCTCTCATCTTCTTCACTGCCCTGGTCCTTCTGGGACTAATTTGCGTGACTGCGGCCCGCTGACTGAGATGAGTTTGATACACTTGCTGTACATGGTTATGCTATCGTTTACCCTCTCATCTCCTCCTTTCCCTCCTCCACATCCTATCCTCATTCCTCATTTCCATTTCCCATACCGTTGCTAAACTATAGGGAACCCAAGCTCAAGTTTGCGGCGCGACGACAGCGCCGTGCCAGCCGCGCTGCGGCTCTGTCGGAAAGCTCCGAACCTTAGCGCGGCCGACTCAGCCCCTTTCACGGTAGCGGTAGCGCACGTGCGCACGCGTTCTTCTCACGGTGCGGGTAACTGGGGGGCCGTCAGCTGGGTACGTTGAACCGAGAGGCTTGCTGTTCGAAGCTGCGCATTTCCGCGATGGCAGAAGTGACCCCGCGGAAGCGCAAGCGTGGTCCGAAGTATTGCGGTTTAGTGGCCAGCCACAACAGTGCAGACAACACCAAGGCACACGGTTCACGCGTTAAACTGTATCGGTTCCCGGGCGTGCCGCACGAGAAATAAAGGCGGCAAGCGTGGATAGCTGACAGCGCTGTCTCGCCTTCTATTTTGGCAGTCTGAGTTCATCGCGTTCCGACTACCTGAATCGGTAAGTAACGCGGCGCATGCACGCAGCGACTACAGTAATGATTACTCGCCGTCTTCTCGCATTGTTAAAGTCCAGTTACGGTTGTAGGTGAAGCAACTTTGTGTTTTGATTCCCCGTGCTCGTGAGCCCTACCCGTCGTTGTTGAACGTTCACATTCGCGTTATACCGTTAGCGTTGCGCGGTTGGTTGACTTCAACTGAACTCGGCCCATTGTCAGAAGTTCGGCGCCTGCATTTCACGCGTCGGGAAGGCTGCTTTATCACGCCGGAACGGACGTCTGTGCATTTTGAGCAAGCTTTGACATCGTTCTGCAGGTTTGCTTTGTTTTTGTCACTTTATTAGGGTGATATATATTTAAGCCGCCAAATATAACTGGCACTTAATACATGCTTTGCAATTGCAACCTTGAATTAACCACCTTCTGACTTTGTGCGATTTTCTAGCCGCGTTCACGCAACAGGTTTTATACGCCTGTCAAGTCGATATCATAAAAAGAGACTGCAAGCATGACGCCAGAGCCGAAAAAACGAGGCGATCAGTTCATCTTGCTTCACAGTGGTTAAAGCTCAGCTAGCTGCCTCACGTCTTAATCGGCGGATGATTCTCCAGCGGCACGGAGGACTTGACTCTAACCTTCTCAGGAAACAGTGCCATGGCCATATAATTTCTTTTTTTCGCACGCCGCAAACGTTTGTTCACGAAAGTACACGGCTGCTACTGCAAGCATGCCATATCAAAACAGCAATCATATGCTTCGTAGTCCACACCGCAGAACATCGATAGCGTGCACGGCTTCATTTCGGAGTGCATGTGGACCATTACGCATCTTTAACATGACAGAATGAGACTTACCTCGAGGTATACGTCCTACACGGTGTAATCGCGACTTGGGAAATGCATTTCGCTTCGAGTCGGGCGTCGTTGTCGTCGATCGTCTGCTCTTCACCGTTAACGTGATTGACGAGCCTTTCTCATTTTATCAAGTTCGCTTTTCGGAAGTGCCAGTCAAGCTTGAAAGTCCTTTTGAAGCCGCACTGCAAGCGGCACATTGTGAGGCGCCGCAAGTGCACCGCGAGAGCTCTGCACGTGCACAAAAGCGAGCAGCAACGCGGTGGAGAAAAGGGAAAACGCGCGCTGCTTACACCCCAGTTTCTCTTTTTCTGCCAGAGATGGCGCTGCCTGTCAAGAGCAGCAGTGTTGACACGCAGTGGAGAAAAGGAACTAGGAGGCTCACCAGTAAATATACGGCTAGCAGTGCGGGCGATATGGCAACAAGGAGCATTAAGCGGAAGGTCAGAGAGGCGGAGAGGACTTATTGGATGGCAGCGATGGAAAAGAAGCCGGCTCTGAGTAACTACCGAAAGGGAAAAAAAGGAAATAAGGAGGGAAAGGTTTTATGATAATTCAAGGGGAAGCGCTTTACTGTTTGAAGCAAGGTCGGGCTGCCTTAGAACGCGTAGTTATAAAGCGAGATTCAGTAACGAAGAAGAACAATGTACATGCTGCGGGGGAACTAAGGAAACGATGGAACATGTACTGATTGAATGTGGCGATATTCACCCAGGTATACGTGTGGGCACGAGTCTACATGAAGCCTTGGGTTTTAGGGACAACAATGGAAAGCTGAACACGTCCGCGACAGAAATAAGTAAGAGACGGTTAGAGTATTTGGTGGCAGAAAAGTAGAGATAAAGAACAAAAATAAATAATGGGGGAATAATAAGGTCATTCTGCCTTAAGAGGCAGAGAGATAGACCGTGAATTTGTATTTTTTGGTATAATAACATAGATTTAATCAATGTAGATAAGGTATTAGGCCAACATGAAACAAGGAAGCTTTTTTTTTTTTTTCGAGCCTGGTGCCAGACATGTCACCGCCCCGTTACAAAGGGGACGCTCATAGCATCCATCCATCCATCCAGCAGCGCCGCTAAGCGTTGCTTGGGAAGCCTATACTATACAAGGCTAGGCAATACTTTACACTCTCCCCCCTCCCACCACTCCTTCTCACCCTTACTTCCCATTTCCACCCCTTTGCTATACTATACTGGACATGGCGATGCTATGCCAACGGTTGCTTGGCACATACCCGCTTTCTGTGGGGAATACCCGCCTAGTTTTGGATGGACGATCCTGGAGTTTTACAAAGCTTAAACAGCGCCGCTGTTAGCATCCACAGAGCGCATGTGTGCGCGCGCGCGCGCGCGCGCGTGTTTGTGTGTGTGTGTGTGTGTGTGTGTGTGTGTGTGTGTGTGTGTGTGTGTGTGTGTGTGTGTGTGTGTGTGTGTGTGTGTGTGTGTGTGTGTGTGTGTGTGTGTGTGTGTGTGTGTGTGTGTGTGTGTGTGTGTGTGTGTGTGTGTGTGTGTGTGTGTGTGTGTGTGTGTAAAATGGTTCACGATTTAGAGCACTAGCAGAGCACATTTATATTTATATATTATATTAGATTTAGAGCACATTTATATGTACTCTACTTCGACCTGTGCACCCCCGCCTAGTTTTGTTCACGTCGCTCGCGCCGCCCCCGAAGTCTCGAGAGTAATCACGCCGCCGCCGCCGCCGCCGCGCACAAATAGCGGTGCGCCGCCGTTATTATCTTTTTTTTAACCCGGACGGGCAATCGGGACATAGAATACATCACTTCACCGGGGGAGCTCTTCTCGATGTCTCTGTGTAATGGACTGTCCATTTCAACCTCCGCAGAGTGGCCGGAGCACGGCGAGCAGCGCGCGCTCTGTTTCCGGTTTTCTTCTGCAACGTCATTTTGACGTCACGAAGGTTTCACAACTCTCGACGGAAATGAGAGGCACGGAATGCGCTTCAACCATGGAGAAAAACATGGCTGATCCCTCCGACATAGGAATCGGTATAACATGAAAGTGAAACGTGTCTTCAAAGAAGTAGTGCTTATTGTGTAGTGATATATGAGAGCTTGTACAATGTCTATTCGTGTTTGGAAGCTATAGCACCGTTTCACGTGGATGCACCCATGTTGACAGCATGTCTCTATCGCGACGACTAACGCCCATGATCGTGATTAAACCGTTGTGGTAGCTGACGGTGTGAACATATATTTGGACACAGCGAATCGTGAATCCCGCGTAAGGATGATATCAACAAGCTCATAATCAACACTGGTACCCGGTATGCGCTTCTTCAAAGCGTCGTCAATTAAGGAGAGAAACGGCATGGCGTGCGCTTTCGAGTAATGGGTAGCCGACGCCTGTGCTCGTGCATACATAACACACACTGCCCTTCAGCAACACGGGAGGTAGAGGTTCGTAGCCTAAGCCGCAAACGCGTGCGTCCCGCTGGCCTCTGTCTCGCAGGCGCTGCCCTCGCTCCACCAAGGCACGACATTCGCCCGTCGAAACCGCGTCCTTTCTGCGACGCATATTGCAGCAGTTTTGTTAGTCGGTGCTCTCGCAATTGAAGCAGTCGGCAGCGGAGAAATCCCGTTGGTGCACGTAGAAGCTGCATACTCCGATGAGCCGACGCACGCTAACACGAAGCCAAAGGCAAAGAACGTAACTGCGTCAAGGGTGCCTCGGCGACGCCAGCGCGGCCAGTCTAGCTCTGTGGTATCGAGACGCTTTAACCATGACCTCCGATATCGCATGCAATCTCGGAGTAAGCGCTAGTAAGTGTCGATCGTGAAGCATTACTTCTTTTCACATCTCACAGACGGCGGCACCGTCCCGCTCCGCCCGCCGCGAAAGAGAATGTGTGAAAGATATAAGGCGCGTTCGCGCCGTGTCTACCATCTCCCGAGTTATAGTCGGTAGCGCGTCGGGCGCTTGCCGTCGTGGCCGCAACGTCGTGGGTTCGATTCCCAGCGGGGGTACCTTTTTCTTGGTTTTTTTCTTTCTCACCCGTTGGCGTCCATTTTATCAACGTCATATCCGTGACGGATGCACTTGGTGGACCCCGGCATAAAACACTTTCGTGTTAAAAAAAACAGATACCTATAAGCGCGTCCTGCAAGACAAAGTTTTTCCAATCCAAATAGCTGAGGTAGTTAGGTATTCATGTTAAAGAGCCAGGACGTGCACGTGCAAACACGGACACAAGAGAGAAGTCAAGATAGCGAACAGTTATTTGTCATGTATACCGCCACGCGCACCTGATTGATAGGCATCGCCTCTTGCCTAGGAATGCGCAGATAAGTATTTGTGTCCACCTTCTTTTCCGCCGCTGTATCATTTTTGAGTTGTTAGCGGCGCTTGTGGTGTCTTGACCACTCTCTTGAGTCCGTGTTCGCACGCCCTGTCTTTTAAAAGGGCCCCAAAACAGCCTCTGCAAATACAAAAAATGCGGGCAATTTGCACTAAGTGGCGCCAAGCTTGGCACAACGATGAACGGGCCAGTTGCCGCTCGTACTCCCCGTCGACCTACACGCCTAGCTTCGAGATGCGTGGCTTCCTCCTCGGGAGTATGCACTTTCTTCGGACGCCTCAGGACTCTGGACGCGATCGGGCGCAGCCAGGCTATGCACTATTCGCCACGAGATCGGGCTACAGGTGGCAGCACCGTCGCCGCGCTAGTGTGGATAGGCGGTCGTCGGCGCGCATACAAACGCACACAACAGCGCTTCGTTGTGAGCGATTTGACCCGATTTCCGGCAAACAAAATGCGTTGACTGCAGCTTTCTGGTAATATATGCGCTCATCATTCCCGAATAAATGCACGAAGCGCGCCGAACGTTACTATTACTGGTAGAGAAGCGTATTCTGCCAACGAACGGGGTCGCTCGCCTTCGGCAACAGTCGGCGTTTTCGCAATGAATGACGTGTTCTAGTTTTATTTGTACGTGTTCAGCTTGTATTCCTCTACTACGCACTGCTGTAGCGCGACTGAATTCAGTATTTACTTCTTGTTCATCTGGATACCCCCCAACAAAAAGAAAGTCCGTGTTCCTGCACGATGAGTTCAAATAGCACTATGTGCACTGCGTGCTCATATTCAACCGCATTTTTTACTCAGTTCTCCAATGTAGGACAGTTGATAGGTTTACTGAGGAAAGCTACGTGGCTGACAGCTATTTAGCGCTGCCGAACCGTTTAACACGCACACGCTTGTTTTTATTCCAGTAACAGTACACAGGGGTAACTGTACAGCACGGAACTTTCTACGATTAATTACTTGCACGAAAGTAATGGAACAAACGCCCGGTTATTTCACGGGACCAAAGTGCGTTTTTTCACGCGAATAATGTCCGCTGCCTTCTGTCAATCTATTACAACGCAACACAAACGATCAAGATAATGTGAAGAAAAAAAAAAGATGTGGCTTTGCGTGAAATTTACTACGACATAAATGTAAAGTACGCCGTTTGGATTAATTGTGACCATCGGGGCTCTTTAACGCGTACCTTAATATAAGTACACGGGTGTTTTTGTATAAATTTCGCCACAAGTTAAAATTGTGCAAGACAACTCAGTTTTGCGATTTCAGTACATTCCATTTTCTGTTCTTTTTAGGGGACAATTTAAGTACCGAAATGTCAGACGTCACTTGACAGCAATATTTCTGTGCAGTGGGACCAGGACTATACACAACTAAAGCTCATCGCGTAACCTATAAACGACAGTCCCGAAGTTATACACCTAACCACAACTCGCAAGTGCATGAGAGCCTCTTTTTTTACCACCGAGCCGCTAAAAGGCTATATTCACATGAGATTTAATACTTCTCATCTTTAGGACAACGCCAAGTGCACTTTGCAATGCGCTTGAACCACAGAGCGGCACCTACACTGATATGACTTTCGTGCACGGAGGGTACGACGACCACACACAGCACGCTCGACAAGTGCACTCACTGATCTTATTACAGTACATATACAGCCGATCAAGGCCAAATGCTTCTTTACATCGTGTTAGGCATACGTACGAGCGGTTAAAGTTGCACTAACGCAGCGGAACAAACCGCCTTTTAAGGACCTGCATGACGTACGCGCACATGTAAACACAATATGGCTAGCAGACGACGCATGGAGCAATCCACACTAGGCGCGGTTAAGTCAGAAGCCGCCAGATGGCGACTCCGCTCGATCTCGCGGCCAATACACCGGAGTTTGCGCGCGATGTCTCTGTCGGTGGGCATGGCTTAGCTACTGCGCGTGCGCGGCTTGGCCGCTAGACGACTGGTGTAGCGGCCAAGCCGTCCACGGTCGCTAGACCTGGTCTGGTCGCTAGACGACGCCATAGAGTTTCCTAAAATTAACTAGAGGGGACTCTGGCGCTGCGATCGTTCAGCCACCATGGGAATGATAGGTAGTACACAGATTTGCCTAGTCTTCCTACTTGCGGGCTTCGAACGCACTTGTGGCTTTGTTTATTGCCGTGTTTTGGTTTTCTTTCGGATAAAAGAATCGATCGCTGTGAACTTCGCGACCAGGTTTGAACTGGTGAGCCTAAAAAAGTTAAGTGGTTAAGTGTAACTGTTGAACGTTTGTTGAACTTTGTCTTGCGACAAAGCAGATGCAGGCGACGCCCAGCCAAACGGAGCCGAAAGCACAAAGACAAATCCGTGTACTACCCATCATTCCCATGCTCGCTGAAGCACAATGCGTTGCAGCTCCCATAGACACCAGCATCAGAGTTCCCTCTAGTAAGTATTGTAGGAAACTCTATGGACGACGCGATGCTTGCTTCCTGTTTCTTTCTGTATTTTCCATTCATTCATTCATTCATTCATTCATTCATTCATTCATTCATTCATTCATTCATTCATTCATTCATTCATTCAGTTTATTTAGACAAAAAGGAAAATTTTGCCTGGGTTGAAAGGACTAAAGGCAGATTACCTCTGCCTGACTAGGGTCCCTCCACCCATACATTTGCTCAGAAACATCATTTTCATTCTCTACTTCTTTCTCTCTCCTTCGTTGGTTCTCTCTCTCTCTTTTTCGTTCTGCATTTCTCTCGCTCTATTTCTCTCTCTCTCATTCTTTCTGTGCTACGCTTTACTCTCTCTCCCCTCCTCCATTCCTTCCACTTCACCATCCCATCTCTCCTCCTCATGTTCATCTCCCTTTCCCACCCCCTTGCTACACTATACTATACAAGGCTATGCTATGCTCTGCTAGCGTGCCCGATTAGCCGAGTGGTATAGGAAGCTCGCTTTCGGATCTCGGGCACGCGGGTTCGAATTCGACCTCGTGAAGTATTTTTCTCTTTATCTTTCTTTCTGTCTCTGTTTCTCTCTTTCCTTCTTTCTCTCCCCCTCTCTCTGTATTCGTTCTCTCACCCATCAGGGTTATTACAGGCCCCGCCGTAGTGGGAATTGCCGAAATGATTGTGGCACATTCCGTTCATGATGATGATAGCTTTCGGGCACGGTCAGACACTTTACGCCGAGCTAGAATGCTTCCGTGTTAAAAAACGAGCTCCTTATTCTCTCATGGCGTTTCTCGTCTTTGTGTCGCACTTGATGACGCCAGAACGGTGATTCACCCGACATCATTCGGGCACATACTCTCGATACGTCCACATACGAGAAATATCACTTGTGAATTGTCTCCCACCCTACGTTGCCATGCAGTCGCCGACCCCTTCTTCCTTGTCTCGCATGACCATCGTGCGCGATCAACCGATTTCGCTCCATTTTATGCGTTTCCGACTGCGCAAGCGGAGAAAACAGGGTGTAGCCGACAAGCGCGAAATCCTGATAGGTTCAACGCTTAGTGCTGACAGTGCACGCTTGCTTTATAAAGAAATAAGTGGCGAGGAGATATCGCCTGTAAGAAGAGTAGTGAAGGCGAGGACGAAACCAATGGAAAAGGCGCCGGATTATTTGATTCTTCCAACGGACGAACTCTTTACAGCGGAGACAATGCAGCTCTCCAGAAAAAAAAGGCGAGCTCGGATCTACGGTTTCCCTATATTTCTTTTTTATTGCGATAACATGCATATGGACACTCTGGACAGGTCTTGAACGTCGCCGTCATGTTCCGTATAAAATCCAAATCAAAAGCCGGCAGATCCCACGCATTGTGGGAATCGATGTAATGCGAAGCAGCCAGCAAAGAGCTGCATACATCGTCTTGTATGTCATTGAGGAAAATGCGTGTCATGGTTTTCATGTTAACTCCTATTATTTATGTTCGTCACACAGTAACGTCGCGCAATACCAACTTCGGGGTCGATCAAGCTAGAGAAACGGCCGCCAGCGCCCCATGAGCGTGGCACGTAAGTCATGCTGTACATGACATACGTGTCATGACTTGCATGTTAACTCGTGTTATTTATATGTTCCTCACACGGTCACGTCGCAAGATACCAATTTTGGTGTACATCAAGCTAGCGAAACGGCCGCCAGCACCCCATGAGCGTGGCACGTAAGTCATGCTGTACATGGCATGCGTGTCATGATTTTCATGTTAACTCGTGTTTTTATGTTCACCACACAGTCACGTCGCGCAATACCAATTTCGGGGTATCAAGCTAGCGAAATGGCCGCCAGCGCTCCATGAGCGTGGCACGTAAGTCATGCTGTACATGACATGCGTGTCATGATTTTCGTGTTAACTCGTGTTATTTATGTTCGTTACACAGTCACGTCACAAGATACCAATTTTGGTGTATATAAATCTAGCGAAACCGCCGCCAGCGCCCCATGAGCGTGGCACGTAAGTCATGCTGTACATGACATGCGTGTTATGGTTATCATGTTAACTCGTGTTATTTATGTTCCTTACACAGTCACGTCGCGCAGTACCAAATTCGGGGTAGATCAAGCTAGCGAAGCCGCCGCCAGCGCACCATGAGCGTGGCACGTAAGTCATGCTGTACATGACATGCGTGTCATGATTGTCATGTTAACTCGTGTTATTTGTGTTCGTTACACAGTCACGTCACGCAATACCCATTTCGGGGTAGATCAAGCTAGCGAAGCCGCCGCCAGCGCCCCATGAGCGTGGCACGTAAGTCACGCTGTACATGACAGGCGAGTCATGATTGTCATGTTAACTCGTGTTATTTATGTTCGTTACACAGTCACGTCACAAGATACCAATTTTGGTGTATATAAATCTAGGGAAACCGCCGCCAGCGCCCCATGAGCGTGGCACGTAACTCATGTTGTACATGACATGCGTGTCATGATTGTCATGTTAACTCGTGTTTTTATGTTCGTCAGACAGTCACGTCGCGCAATACCAATTTCAGGGTAGATCAAGCTAGCGAAACTGCCGCCAGCGCTCCATGAGCGTGGCACGTAAGTCATGCTGTACATGACATGCGTGTCATGATTTTCATTTCAGACAGACAGACAGAGGAACTTTATTAACTCGTGTTATTTATGTTCATTACACAGTCACGTCAAGAGATACCAATTTTCGTGTATATAAATCTAGCGAAACGGCCGCCAGCGCCCCATTTGCGTGGCACGTAAGTCACGCTGTACATGACATGTGTGTCATGATTTTCATGTTAACTCGTGTTATTCATGTTCATTACACAGTCGCGTCACAAGATACCAATTTTGGTGTATATCAAACTAGCGAAACGGCCGCCAGCGCACCATGAGCGTAGCATGTAAATCATGCTGTGCATGACATGCGTGTCATGATTTTCATGTTAACTCGTGTTATTTATGTTCGTCACACAGTCACGTCGCAAGATACCAATTTTGGTGTATATCAAACTAGCGAAACGGCCGCCAGCGCACCATGAGCGTAGCATGTAAATCATGCTGTACATGACATGCATGTCAAGATTTTCATGTTATGACTTGTCATTTATGTTCGTCATATAGTCATGTTACGCCATACCAATTTTGGTGCACATTCGATGAACCAAGCGACCAGGAGAGCACAAAGTCGTAGGCGGCTAGATAGATAGATAGATAGATAGATAGATAGATAGATAGATAGATAGATAGATAGATAGATAGATAGATAGATAGATAGATAGATAGATAGATAGACAGACAGACTAGACAGACAGACAGACAGACAGACAGACAGACAGACAGACAGACAGACAGACAGACAGACAGATAGATAGATAGATAGATAGATAGATAGATAGATAGATAGATAGATAGATACAGACAGACAGACAGACAGACAGACAGACAGACAGACAGACAGACAGACAGACAGACAGACAGACAGACAGACAGATAGATAGATAGATAGATAGATAGATAGATAGATAGATAGATAGATAGATAGATAGATAGATAGATAGATAGATAGATAGATAGATAGATAGATAGATACGCTCAAAGTCGCAGAAGTTCGCTAAGAAATGCTTCGCATTTAATAACATCGCTCCGCGCATCGCATGTTCTACCCCCGAGTAAAAGCTGGCGAGCGCTGGCGAGGAACACGGCTGAAGAAGAGACAAAACAAGCTGCTCAGCTACGTTGCCCGGAGGGCGCATGTGATAACATCAGCCCGCGTGTAACGCCTTCCGTCGATTGCTCCTCAACCAGAAAGGAAACGCCCCGCCCGTCTTTCGCTGGACGAAGGAGCATGAAGGGAAGCTGGGGGAAGGCGTGCTGTGTGGTTCGAATAGCAAGTGTGAACATTCACTATAAGGGCGCGGTCGGGAGCGCCAGCGCGTGCGCTATCTCGGCAGATATCAGAAAACCCGTATACCCTTTTCGTATACCCTTCTACGCGCTGTCATCTCACCGCTTCGTGCTGTGACCATTAATACGACAAACTGCACGAAAACCGCTTCTCTCCCGGGAGCGGCCATATTCCAATACACCAGCGTTTTGTAGGGTTACGCGAGATCAGATCATAAAAACGCCAGACCTGCGCTGAAACCGCAGCACAGACACAGCGAAAGCTGGAAGAGCGGCGTTTCTAGAGCCCGTTGTAAGCTCTCTTGGGGCTACTAATACAAGTACACTGGTAAGGTACCCACTACGCCATAAATCACAATTTTTGTGAAGTTGGGAAGCACCTACTAAGCCATTATTCGTCATTCTGCGGGGAAGCGAGGCACCAGCTACACGTCTGTAAGGCATTATGTGCACTTTGTTGACGCGACGACGGATGACGATGAAGAACTATGGCTCAGCCCTTTGTAATGGGTTGGAAGCTTTAAACGGCCCACCAGTTATGTAATTTGCATTGGGTGACGCCCGGTCACTATTTCCCTCTCCCGTCATGCTGTATAACATACGTTCACGTGGGAGAGAGAGGGGGGGGGGGACGAAGAACTTTACTGAGACCCCGAGGAAATGGATCATGCGCTTATGGGCTTCCTTGGCAATCAATACAAGTGCAATTGCGAGGAACCCACTCCGCTTAAATCATTATAATTTTTTAGAAGTAGGGCAGCAGGCACTGTGCCATTTTTCGTCATTCTACGGAGAGCGTTGGTACCTGCTAAACGCATGTAAGGCATTATGCGCACCTTGTTGATGCTGTGCCTGATAACGATGAAGAATTATGGCAGAGCCCTTTGTGATGGGTTGGAAGCATTCAACAACCTACTCGTTGCGCAATTCGCATTGTGTGTCGCCTGGTTACAGAATTCGCTTTGTGCGACGCTTGGTGCTTATTTTACTCTTCTGCCACGCTATACTGCATATGTTAATGTGGTTCCTTCCCGACATGAAGCCTGTATAGGACCTTTTTTCAAATCATTTTCAAGCACCGGCATGGCTCAGAAATTGAATACTGGGCTCCCCCGCAGAGGGCCCAGGTTCGAATCTCGTTCCATCCTGGAATTTTTTTATTTCGTTTTTTTTTTCTTATTTCGAGCGATAGTGGTTACGGACACCAGCGGCGGGGCGGCGCGGCGGACAACTACGGCGCCAAAAACGGCCGCTGAAATGATCTCATAACAGCTTTCGCTGTAAAAAAATGTCGCCCGCATCTTCCCACGGGGGGAACTCGAGTAAATGCGTCGCAGAGTGGTGTGGGTATCGCGTGAATGTTGCTTAATTGGGTTTCGCAGAAGCGTCGCGCTGCCCGAGTCTTGGATCCGCTGCTCGACGTTCACGAACGGTTGCTGCTTCTCGAGCATGACGTTCAGGATCCGCAGCCCGTCGTTGCCGTCTCGCAGCAGCTTCTCGTGCACGAAGTTCCGGGTCCGCAGCTCGCTTCAAACGCTTGCGTTCAGCGTCGTATGCTCGTCTATTCGCAGCCTTGTCTTCTGCGTTGCTTGCAGTTGTTGACGCCGACGACGGTGAGGGTGGGGTAACGTTGCCTTCAACGAGTGGTGGGACGCTGACTGAAGGTACTGTTGCTTTCATCGTATCTACTCCAGCGCATCTAAGCAAAGGGTCACGTCAAGCGAAAGCCAAGTAAAGACGCCCTTGACTGAATTCCGAGCGCGCGCTCCGCCGCTTCTATACACACCGCCCGCGTTCGATCGAGAGGAGGGAGGGACGGAGAGGAGGGAGAGAGGGAAGGAGAGGCCTGCTGCCGGCACGAGACGAGCCGAGCATGCGAGGGAGGGAGAGGAAAGGCTTGCTGCCGGCACGCGACGAGCCGAGCATGCGCAGTGCGGGTGTGGACGGCGGCCGACGCCGCAGGTGCGACATGCTCCGCATTTAAAAGTTCGCTGCTAACCATACTTCGTATAACATTACGACATGCTGCTATCGCATTCACAGGTTCGCTTTTAGATGCGAAGTATCTTATGGCGGAGCTCAATCCGGTAATGGTGGTGGTGTGCGGCATGACCACCCTTACTACGCATGCGCATACCCTCTCCCCTCCCTCTCTCCTCTTTCCCCCTCTCCATTTCCCTCTCCCCTCCCCCTTTCCACTCTTCCTCTGAAACGCGGGCTAGATGCGCAACGCCGCGATGAGTACCAGCGCATGCGCGTCCCTCCCCCTCTCTCTTCTCTCCTACGCTGCCCCTCTCTGGCACGCCTGCCGACCGCGTTCCCGCTCGCCCTGTGAGAATTAACAGCCAGGCTACAGGGAAGATAAGACGCGCGTAGCGTTCCTCTTCGCGTTCCACGACGCAAGGTCGGTAGCATGCCCAAAGAACGCCAACGGAACGCGATCGTGCAAGTGCTCCGGCTTCGCATCGCCTCATGGTCTCTTTTAGCGGGAAATGGTGTAATTTTTTCGTTCAAAACAGACCTTTTTCGAAATTCGCGGGACAAATGTCGCTCCCCCCCACCAGCTCTCAAATCTACCTCACCTCACCCCCCCCCCCCCCCCGCGCCACGCCGCCGCCGATCGATGAACCCCCCCGCCGTTGACGCGCCGCCGTGGGCGATTTTCGGACCGGCGCACAGGTCTAAACTCTACTATGGGAGAGCAGTGAGCCGTCCCGAACCTTAGAGCTGCTCTACAATAGAAACCCGCAAAAAGACCACTGAGGTAGCACCCGAATGCATTCATGAGAAGTAGACGAATCCTTTGAACAACGACCACCTTAAATACTCTGGGATCCACTCAAACATTTCGCACTTTTTTATCAGATTTTGATGCGCCTCAGCATTGCGCTCGCGATCATTTAACATAAATTGCCAGTGGCTTGCGCCTTTTTTACCGATAATGTCTCATTTAACGGCAAAGAGCACGCGGCAACTTCCACTGAATAGCTGTCCGGAGCTAAGGACCTCCGTGAGAAAAGTGCGGAGACTCCCCCTGCAACCAGTAACGCCACTCTAACTGTTTCGGCGATGAATATACATGGTCAGCAACATTGAAGCAGCCCTCCAAGAATTGGCCGCCATGACGCCCTGCGAACGTGAATGTCAAGCGAAGCTGTATCAAACACCACGCATCCTGAAGAGGGGGAGGGTATTCTTTATTATTACTTTACAGTAATGGTAGTGATTATCGCTTTGTGGTCGTTGTGGCGGACCGTGATTGTTTGCGCGACCATCTTCAGCTAGAGAAATTTGTTCCTTTCGTACAGCATTGCATTCACGTTGTTTTCTGGTGTGTTCAATTTACGTGGTTTACCCATGACAGTCTTAGAATGAACTGAATGAGTTCCTAGACTGGTCCTCCTTTTTTATATGAAACGGGGGAAACATACGCGGGGAGAAGAAAGGACCGTTTGACGTCATTCGAGGCCCTCGTGTAAAGTGCGAAGCAGCTGCAACCTAATCTTTACCGGGAACGCGTGGGCGCCTTATCATCCATCGTGCGGTGTTCTGTGGTTTTCTTTATTGAAACGAATACTGAGCTACTGAGAATGTTGTATGCCTGATTGCAAAGATATGTGGTTTGCCGTCAATTGTAAAGGGCCTCGAAACCACCCAGAGTTCGAAATTTACTTGCACGGCCGCTACATAAAAAAGCAGGTCGTGTTACTTGTGACGTTGCAGCTGTGCACGAGTCTCCAACGAACGCTAGCAGAGTTACATACATTTGCTCGTTTCGCTCTGTCCTTCGCTACGCTGAGTTCATCGGCTCGTCTGTCCACCTCTCCGAATGCCCTTCCTCAGCGTCCGAGGTGAAAATGCAAAGAGCGAGCGCATCTCCTAGCAGGGGAGCACGCGAGCGTCTGTGGTGAGTTACTATTGGGATTTGCCCAATTTCTGTAGCACATATAGCAGTTTTGTGCTCACGCCGCGAAATCGTCACACCAACGAAAGGTGTACAACTTCGCTGTAAAAATGTTAAGCAACTGTTTGTTTGAAATTAGTAAATATTTTTACGCCGACTCAACGAGCAAACTGTGCGTCGGTCGCTGCATGCCCCGGTGGTATACGGTGGTTATGTGGTGCCAAGGAGGTTAACAAGAAATTGCTGGAGTGGCGATTATTGCGCAAGAGTGAAGCCGTGCCCACCAAAAGATGGCGGCTGCGCCCGCCATCTTAGTAGGGGCACGATAAATCATCGGTGTTCGGCTAAGGATAACGAGCGTTTTCCACGCACGCCAGACGAGTTTACTATGGCAACTTTTACGGGTCAGATACTGCTCCAAGTGTGTCTGTGTGTTACTAGTTTTTGTTCGTAAGCCTCAAAGTCATGGCAAAGTTTATTGGGAAACTATCGCCAATACTCCACTAGACGCGTTACTCTTGTCGGCAACAACGATATTTTATTTTATAATTAACGTAGTGTTTACACTAACAAGTCAAAGCCATTTGATCTCTAAGTGAGCACCACCATAAAAAAGCATGTTTCCGAGCTCTTTGGTGGGCAAAAGCTGGCTTCACTTTTGCTGGCAAGACGATGCGAGAACTTCCACTCCAGAATTTTAGAGGCGAAGCTCCTTAAGGCGGCACCCGTTCGTCCCTCGTAGTAGTGCGTAACCAGTCGTAACGCTAGTACCAGATCTTGAAAACTCCAAGATGGTGCCGGTGGGAGATTTTTCCTGTGCGTTGTTGAACAATAAAAAATTCGCAGCGTGCGCGTTAACTAAAAGCCGAATTCTTCTGTCTCTCATTCCCCATTAGCAGCCATTGGCATGTTCCAGTAGGAAACATTAGTAGAAGTAGAAGTGTAAGTATTAGCTAAAAGCCGACTTCTGTCTCTCATTCCCATTAGCAGCCACTGTTTACCTCCAAGGTAGTGCCTGATGAGATTTCTCCTGTGCGTGATTAAACAATAAAAATTTTGTTCAAAACGCCGTTGATTGATGAAATAAACCAAGGAGGTTAAAAAAAAATTGCTGGAGTGGTGATTATTGCGCAAGAGTGAAGCCATGCCCACCAAAAGATGGCGGCTGCGGCCGCCATCTTAGTAGGGGCACGATAAATCATCGGCGTTCGGCGAAGGAAAGCGCGCGTTTTCCACGCTCGCCAGACGAGTTTAACATGGCAACTTTTACGGGTCAGATACTGCTCCAAGCATGTCTTTGTGTTACTAGTTTTCTTCAGTAAGCCTCAAAGTCATGGCAAATTTTATTGGAGATCAATCGCCAATACTCCACTCGACGGGTTACTTTTGTCGGCAACAACTATCTTTTATTTTATAATTAACGTAGTATTTATACTAACAGATCAAAGGCATTTGATCTCTTAGTAGGCACCACCAGAAAAGAGCATGTTTATGAGCTCTTTGGTGGGCAAAAGCTGGCTTCACTTGTGCTGGCAAGGCGTTGCGAGAGCTTCCACTCCAGAATTTTTTTTAAAACCTCCTTGAAATAAACCAACGAAAGACGCCAGATGTTTTCTAAAAGCAAAACGAAAAGACGCCAGATGTTTCTAAAGCAAAACGAAAAGACGCCAGCTGCTTAACGAAAGACGCCAGATGTCTTCTAAAGCAATGGTTTTCTAAACAATGAAAATTCACAGCGTACATGTAAAATTAAAGTGAGCTGCAGTCGTCATAACTCTCATCGAACCTTTAGTATAAAACGCGCCCGATCTCACGTCGGTGATGATGTACTGGGCAGAATGCACGGAAGATTCACGGTTTACCGATGAACCTCCGCAGCTTCGCCCACTCATCATCATTGAGCTTCTTCGATTTACACGTCCCGGACGGCTCCGGACGGCCCCGGACGCCGGCGCTGCATTCGTTTTTCTCGGAGACCAACCGGAAGCTCCGCCCTCTGGTCCGGGACCGCTCGGATGCATCTTCGTTTTTCGCGTGCCTGGCGGCCTGCGGACGGCCCGGGACTGTCCGAACCATTTCTTTCTGGCAGCTGGCAGACGACGGCGCGGTGCGTCACGCGTGCGGCCATCTTAAGTTGGACACGGGAAGTTTTTGACGTGCTCTTGCTGTCGTTTTGCTTTTCTGTCCGCTTCTCGAACGTTTCCGGATTTCGCATTGTTTTCGCACCCATTTCTTGTCGTCGGCGTTGCGAGCCGCGTCGAGCATGTCCGTATCTCTGTAGGTCGGTGAAACACGCGCGGTGCTCGCGAGAAAAAACAGCGACGGAACGCCCACGCGCGTCTTCGATGCGCGCGTGCTTCAGTATAGTTTGCTTGGTAAGCTATGCCACAACGCAAACAGGTATCGTTCACGACCTAACCGTCGTTGCGGTCGGGATTGGGTCGGTGTTGTGGCTGGTGTTGCAGCCATAGGAGGAGCAGACGGCGTAGCAGACGCCATAGCGGACGCGGCCGCAGCATTTCTATCACGAGTGCGCAGACGGCCCGTCGGGCGGCTCGGGACTCTTGGAACACGTGATAACGGCGCCATGTGACGTAGTTACCTTTGAGCCGAGACGTCCGCGGGCCGCCGGCGACTGGTCCGCACGCGTCCGGGACTTGGTAAATCGAAGAAGCTCATTCACTCCGTGGATATGCTGTGATTTTTTTTTAAAGACGACAGTCTTTCTTGGGATACTTAAACGGAGAAATTTTGGTCTGTCTGTCTTTCTGTTTGTCGGCACGTCACTCGATTCAGCCACCCGACCAAAGTTGAACCACTTGCTTACCGCCCACCCAGCTTGAACTGGTACGGCTGTTCATACTTGTGAACGTTGTCGATCAGAAAGTAAATATTACGCATATATGAGGCGCAACATCACTAGGTAAGTATTAGGTGCTGTGTTCCTTTAATAGAAAATGCATTCATACATAATTCTAAAGACCCTAGTTTCTTAAGCTGCGCTGAAAATGCGACTGCGCTGAAACTTGCCTTCCTCCGTGCCCTCTGCACGAGCTCATTGTTGTGTTTCGGTTTCGGTTCTGTATTGCACTGTACGAATGCCATGGGGCGCCGCTCTGGCATTCCTGTTTTACCCAGGCGACGTGTACATAAAAGAGTGTGTGGAGAGTACTCGTTGAGTGCGGACGTTTCTTCTGCTTCAGCGCTTCGCGCCAAACCGCGTGTTCGGGCTGGCTGGCGTCCCCGCCGGTCGCGTTCGTCACCACCGGTCTTCGCCTGCTGCTGCGCCGGGACTACCAGCCCGCAACACGGCACTCATGTTTCCAGACGTATTGCCAGATGGCGTCCATATCTCACGCAGCGCCTCTTCTATCGTCTTTAGACGACATTTGCAGCGAAGCACGCAGATACGCGACCAATTTTTTTAACCTCCTTGTGTGGTGCTCGGCTGCGGACCGGTAGGTGGCGGGTTGGATCCAAGGCGCGGCGGTCGCGTTTCGATGAAGGCGAGATGGTATAGTCCCGTGTACTTGGCTTTAGGTGCACGTTAAGGAACACCAGGTGGTCGAAATTTCCGAAGGCCTAAATTACGACGTGCCTCGCAATCATGTCATGATTTCGGCACGTAAAACCCTAGCAATTAGTATTATCCATACATGCACATAATCATATCGAGTGTAATAATAATATTTGGGGTTTAACGTCCCAAAACCACGATATGATTATGAGGGACGCCACAGTGGAGGGCTCCGGAAATTTCGACCACATGGAGTTCTTTAACGTGCACCTAAATCTAAGTACACGGGCCTCAGACATTTTCGCCTCCATCGAACATGCGGCCGCCGCTGCCGGGATTCGATCCCACGACCTTCGGGTCAGCACTCGAGTGCCATAACCACTAGACCACCGTGATGGGGCATATCGCGTATTCTCATAACTACAGAAACTTAAGTACTTATCAGGGGCGTAGTCAGAATTTTTTTTCGGGTTAGGGAAGGGGGGGGGGGCCTTTCATTTATACTTTATGTATGTCCATGCGTGCGTTTGTATGTGTGTGTATATATTGTCACGTGGTCGTGACGTCGACGAAGGCAGCAGTCGGCGTTTGCAGAATGAAACTGTTTATTTGGCCGAACTTGTGGCCGGGAAAATGAGAACTAGAACTACAGCAATACACGCTGTACAATGATAGCGGCGAACAGGGCGTCGGCCGTCGATCAACTGACAAGCAGTCAAGCGCGTCGGCTTTTATACAGGCGCTATCGAACTTTCCAGCGATATCGCTGGTGGCGGCGTTATCTCTCGACAAAGCTGGAACATTCTCGTGCGGCGCGCAATCTTAACAGATTGTTCCAAAACAATCGCGAAGCTTCCTACACATCACGGCGAGGCCTGCGCAGCGCGTTGCCCACAGTCTTTGTGGGTGAAGCTTACACTCATGAAATATAAGACTCGCGGCAATGCCCCCCTCTGAAAAAGCATCGTCCCGATGCTTAAAAACAGAACATGAATACATGCAATACTAAAGAAATATAATAAAGAAAGCAAACATTAGAGTCCTCAGGTGCGCTAACGAGCATAGTACGGTTTAAGGCGCACCACATGCACGACCTCGGGTCGAGCTCGGCGCCTCTGGGAGTTCGTGATGCCGTCGGGGACAACCTCGTAGTCGAGTACGCCGAGACGTCGAAGTATCCCTGTACGGTCCGAAGTATCGTCGAAGAAGCTTCTCGCTCAGTCCGCGTCGTCGTATTGGCGTCCAGACCCAGACACGGTCGCCGGGCTGGTACTCGACGAAGCGTCGTCGAAGATTGTAGCGACGGCTGTCGGTGTGCTGCTGAGTCTTGATGCGCAGGCGGGCCAGCTGTCGAGCTTCTTCGGCACGTTGTAAGTAAGCGGCGGCGTCGACATTTTCTTCGTCGGTGACGTTGGGTAACATGGCGTCGAGCGTCGTCGCCGGGCTCCTTCCGTAGACCAACTTGTACGGCGTCATCTGCGTCGTTTCTTGGACGGCCGTGTTGTAAGCGAAGGTCACATACGGAAGGACGGCGTCCCACGTCTTGTGCTCAACGTCGACGTACATGGCGAGCATGTCAGGCGATGGTCTTATTTAGACGCTCGGTGAGGCCATTGGTCTGCGGGTGGTAGGCGGTGGTGCGGCGGTGGCTCGTCTCGCTGTACTTCAAGATCGCCTGAGTTAGGTCCGCAGTAAAGGCGGTACCTCTGTCTGTGATGAGGACCTCTGGGGCGCCATGACGCAAGACGATGTTCTCCACGAAGAACTTGGCTACCTCGGCGGCACTCCCTTTGGGCAAGGCCTTTGTCTCGGCGTAGCGGGTGAGGTAGTCAGTCGCTACGACGATCCACTTGTTGCCGGAAGTCGACGTCGGGAACGGCCCCAGTAGGTCCATCCCGATTTGCTGGAACGGCCGGTGAGGTGGATCGATTGGCTGCAGAAGTCCCGCTGGCCTAGTCGGCGGTGTCTTCCGTCGCTGGCAATCTCGGCAAGTCTTAACGTAGTGGGCGACGTCGGCAGCAAGGCGTGGCCAGTAGTATTTTTCCTGTACTCTGGCGAGCGTTCGGGAAACACCGAGGTGTCCAGCCGTCGGGTCGTCGTGTAGGGCCTGGAGGACTTCTGGTCGCAATGATGAGGGCACGACGAGAAGGTAGTCGGTTCGAAGTGGCGAGAAGTTCTTCTTCAGGAGAACGCCGTTCCGTAAGAAAAACGACGGCAGTCCTCGCTTGAATACCTTCGGAACCACGGCGGTCTTGCACTCGAGGTACTCAATAAGGCCCCCCAGTTCCGCGTCGGCCCGTTGCCTTTCGGCGAAGTCGTCGGCACTTATAGTTCCGAGGAAGCAGTCATCGTCGTCGTCTTGCGGCGGCGCGTCGACGGGGGCACGAGAGAGGCAGTCGGCGTCAGAGTGTTTTCGTCCAGACTTGTACACGACGGTAATATCGAATTCTTGAAGCCTCAGACTCCATCGTGCGAGACGACCTGAAGGGTCCTTCAAGTTAGCTAGCCAACATAAGGCGTGATGGTCACTGACAACTTTGAAGGGCCTGCCATAGAGGTAGGGGCGAAACTTTGACGTAGCCCAGATGAATGGCAAGGCATTCTCTTTCTGTTGTGGAATAGTTTGCTTCTGCCTTGGATAGTGACCGGCTAGCATAACTGATAACCCTTTCAAGCCCGTCAGTCTTTTGCACAAGGACGGCACCGAGTCCTACGCTGCTTGCGTCGGTGTGTATTTCCGTATCGGCGCAATCGTCGAAATGCGCAAGTATGGGTGGCGTCTGCAGGCGTCGTTTAAGTTCTTGAAAGGCTTGCACTTGCGCCGTTTCCCACCTGAATTCCACGTTATTCTTCGTGAGAAGCGTCAGTGGTTCGGCGATCCGTGAAAAGTTTTTGACGAAGCGTCGGTAATAGGCACATAAGCCGAGAAATCGGCGCACGGCCTTCTTGTCGGTGGGTGGCGCAAAGTCGGCGATGGCAGCTGTTTTCCGCGGGTCTGGGCGCACTCCAGACTTGCTGATCACATGACCCAGAAACAAGAGCTCGTCATACGCGAATCTGCACTTTTCTGGCTTCAGGGTCAGTCCAGAGGCCTTGATTGCTTGAAGTACTGCCTCAAGCCGCCGGAGATGCTCGTCGAAGGTCGAGGAAAACACGACGACGTCGTCCAAATACACAAGGCACGTCTGCCACTTCAATCCGGCCAGTACGGTGTCCATGACACGCTGGAACGTCGCAGGTGCCGAGCAAAGACCGAAAGGCATGACCTTGAACTCAAAGAGGCCGTCGGGTGTTATAAAGGCAGTCTTTTCTCGGTCTCTCTCGTCGACTTCGATTTGCCAGTAGCCGGTCTTGAGGTCCATCGACGAAAAGTGCGTCGCGTTGTGAAGTCGATCCAGGGTGTCGTCTATTCGTGGGAGGGGGTACACGTCCTTCTTCGTGATTTTGTTCAGGCGCCGGTAATCAACGCAGAAGCGCAGTGTCCCGTCCTTCTTCTTCACTAACACCACGGGTGACGCCCACGGACTCTTGGACGGCTGGATGATGTTGTCGCATAGCATCTCGTCGACTTGTTTCTTTATCGCGTCGCGCTCTCGAGTAGAAACTCTGTATGGGCTCTGACGGAGTGGTCGAGAATTTTCTTCTGTTATAATGCGGTGCTTCGCAAGGGGCGTTTGTCGGACCCGCGATGACGACGAGAAACAGTCCTTGTATTGCAAGAGCAGGGTTTTGAGCTGGTCTTGTTTGGCCTTCGGAAGGCTTGGGTTGACGTCAAAATCCGGTTCGGGACCTCTATTCGTCGAAGCAGGTTCGGCAGCATCGAAGAGGGCGAAAGCATCGCTGGCGGCTACACATTCGTCGATGTAGGCAACCGTCGTACCGAAGTTGAGGTGCCTATATTCGTGGCTGAAGTTTGTCAGCACTACTTTTGCTTTACCGTCACGCAGCTCGGCTATACCTCGTGCGACGCAAATTTGACGGTTCAGGAGTAGGTGCTGATCGCCCTCGATGACGCCTTCAAGGTTCGCAGGTTTTTCGGTGCCGACGGAAATAATGACGCTGGAGCGCGGCGGAATGGTCACCTGCTCTTCTATCACATTCAATGCATGGTTGCCTGGCATCGCGTGGGGCGGGAGCGCTTTGTCTGAGTTCAGTGTTATCGACTCAGACCTCAGGTCGATGACGGCGCCGTGGTCACTTAGGAAGTCCATTCCCAGTATCACATCCCTGGAGCAGTTTTGTAGAATTACAAAGCTCGCAGGATAAGTCCGGTTATTGATGGTGACTCGTGCCGTGCAGACACCAATCGGCGTTATCAGATGGCCTCCAGCGGTCCGGATCTCGGGGCCTTCCCAAGCAGTCGTAACTTTCTTCAACTGTGCTGCGAACGGCCCACTGATGACGGAATAGTCGGCTCCAGTATCGACGAGAGCGGTGACGTTGTGGCCGTCGATAAGAACGTCGAGGTCGCTAGTCCGCCGTCTTGCGTTGCGGTTACGTCGCGGCGTCGGGTCACGGCTGCGTCGGTTTGCACCGCTGCTTCCGCGTTGCGTCGTCAGGTCTGCTTCCGGTCGCAAAGTTTCGTCTTCAGGACGTCGTTCGGCGTGCGGCGGGGGCTCGGAACTTCGTCGCGGCGTCGTCGTCGACGGCGGAGGATCTTCAGCATTTCGTCGTTCAGCAACCGCACCTCCATCGGTTGCTGCCCTTAGTTTTCCGGATACGGGCTAGGCGACCGGCCCCGGTTTGGGCCAGTGTACGGCCGGCGGTGCGGTGACATGTAGCGGCCGGGCGACGGCGAGCGGGAAGGTCGTCGTTCTTGCCACTGTGTTCCGGTGAGGTAGTCGTTGATGTCGCGCGGCCGTTCGCCTGGCTGCGGGCGCGGCGCGTTGATAGCGAATCCACGTAGTCCCATCTGTCGGTACTGGCAGCGGCGGTACGTGTGGCCGGCCTCTCCGCAGTGATAGCAGAGCGGGCGGTTGTCGGGGGCACGCCAGACATCGGTCTTCCTCGGGGTGTTGCGCTGGCCGACAGGTGGTCGGTAGGGCGTCGGTGGCGGCGGCGGCGTCTGGCGACGGTACTGCGGCGGTGTGGCGTCTTGGCGGGGGCGTGGAGGAGGAGCATGACGGCGGGCTGCAGCAGCATAGCTAATAGCTTGCGGCTGCGGCTCTGCTAGCTGAGGCGCGCCGAGTGAATGCTGGATCTCCTGGCGCACGACGTCGGCGATGGACTCTACTTGCGGCTGCGACGGAGGTAGAATTTTTCGCAACTCCTCTTGCACGATTGCTCGAATCGTCTCACGCAGGTCGGCGGGTCCTAGGGCTTGAACGTCGGCGTAGCTTGTAGCCGAGAAGCTGCGGTTGTATTGCCGCGTTCGCATCTCAAGCGTTTTCTCGATCGTGGAAGCCTCCGATGCGAATTCAGCGACCGTCTTCGGCGGGTTCCTTATCAATCCAGCGAAGAGTTCCTGTTTGACACCCCACATGAGGAACCTCACTTTCTTCTCTTCGGCCATACTTGGGTCGGCGTGTCGAAACAGGCGATTCATCTCTTCCGTGTAGATGGCAATATTTTCGTTGGGTAGCTGCACACGTGTCTCCAGTGTAGCCGCGGCCCGTTCCTTGCGGACCACGCTCGTGAACGTGCTTAGGAACGTCGTCCGAAAGAGATCCCATGTTTGTAGGGCGGATTCTCGGTTCTCGAACCACGTCCTCGCGGCGTCTTCTAGGTAGAAGTATACGTGGCGCAGCTTGTCCTCGCAGTTCCAGTTATTAAATGTTGAGACCCTTTCAAAGGTCTCGAGCCAAGTCTCGGGGTCTTCACATGGCGAACCACGGAACGTCGGCGGCTCCCTGGGTGGCTGCATCACGATCGCCGTAGGGGGCACTGCGTCAGTCATCGTCTCGGCGGTCGATGTGACGGTCTTCGGCTGCCTGGCGTTTTCGGGAAGGAGCCCGTACTCTGGTTGTAGTCCCTTCTGCCGGCGGCTGGTTCGAGGATTCGGGTTGTCCTTAGAGTCGTCTTCTTCGCGGCTTGGGCTTGGGTCAGCGCTCCGCGGTGGTGTCCGGATCATGAAGCAGCACCTCCACCAGATGTCACGTGGTCGTGACGTCGACGAAGACAGCAGTCGGCGTTTGCAGTATGAAACTGTTTATTTGGCCGAACTTGTGGCCGGGAAAATGAGAACTAGAACTACAGCAATACATGCTGTACAATGATAGCGGCGAACAGGGCGTCGGCCGTCGATCAACTGACAAGCAGTCAAGCGCGTCGGCTTTTATACAGGCGCTATCGAACTTTCCAGCGATATCGCTGGTGGCGGCGTTATCTCTCGACAAAGCTGGAACATTCTCGTGCGGCGCGCAATCTTAACAGATTGTTCCAAAACAATCGCGAAGCTTCCTACACATCACGGCGAGGCCTGCGCAACGCGTTGCCCACAGTCTTTGTGGGTGAAGCTTACACTCATGAAATATAAGACTCGCGGCAATATACGCAAGGAAAATTGAAATATGGGGGGGGGGGGTTCAACCCCCTCTCCCCCCACTCTTGGCTAGGCCCCGGCGCTTATTACACACACATCTCACACATTCATTTAGTGGTCTTGGATGTAAGGCGTATTGCCCTTTTTATATAAACTTATTTGACGCTGCTCAGCTTTTCTTTTCTATTTTACAGCCCCTCTGAAAGAGTCCCAGAATACCAAAGATGCCATCGCGAGGCGCTCGACTTGGTAATTGCGTTCCCTGCCCACAGAAGAGACAATGGACTGACGATATTGACTCGCACGGCTGGGGCATCGCTGGAAGTACTAAAGAGGAGAGAAACTAAGCCCTGCGGAAGGAAGCAAATTACATACGCCCGCGGTGCGAAAGATGAAAGGCTTACAGGGGGCGCTCCACTCTGGAGAGGAGCGGTGTGTCGCCTTATCTTTCCGGCACTACACGTGGACTCTCGGTTGCTTCTTTCTTATTGGACCTTGTATAACAGCGGCTTCGTTTCCCAACTACTTCCTCGCACTGCTACGTTACTGCTGCCTCGTGTCGCCTCACCCCTCCCCCTTGCGGCACACGACCGTAACTTCTTTTGCCGTGCAGACCGGGCAAATTGCGCACACCCGAAGAAACGTTATGTTCCCGCCTTCGCAGTGTCGTTCACGTTTTTGTTGTTTGAGTTTTGCTTCTTTTTCTTGCTCTGGTGTCTCTTAATCTCACCAGCGCAACAGAGTCGTTACGTTTATGACGCACGTTCGAGTTGTCGCCGCTTTCTTCCGCATTCCGAGGGAGCGCGGCGATCGTCACTTCGACGCGACGCACAGGAATTTTTCGTATTCTGGAGCCGTATTCCGTCGTTCTGGTTTGTTTTGGGTTTTTTTTCTCTCTCTTTCTCTCTCGAGTTCTCCGGAACACGCGAATTCGATTGTCTTACTGTCGGGGACTTCTTTCAGAACTGAGCAGTGCCCGTCTCGTGCACACTGTCGCTACAGTATACCATGCTTCTGCTAGACTCGTGAAGATCGGAAGACTTGAAATGCATTAATCTTAAGACATGTCATTCTCTAAAGTTTTGAAGGTAATTGTCTGTTATTGAGACATCTGATTTTTTTTAGTGTAAAACAACCAGTACAATGACGGAGAGAAGCAACAAATCACACACACAAAAAATCTGGGATATTACTTGCCAAGCACCACCATACAATCATAGGGCAGTGGTTGACTTCAGAATCAATTTGGTCACCTCAAGCTCTTTCACGTGGAATAGGGTAGCAAACTGGGCGAGTTGGCAAATACCCATGACAGCCAACACAAACAGAACGCGGACGACGAAAAGAAACGACGGCACAGGCGATGTCTAACAAATGAAAGTTTATTTAGAAAAAATACCAGAGATATATATGGCCAAGAAAGAGGTTATCACCTAAACCGCACTCTCCCAAAGACATGCACTTATGTAAAGTGCACCGGCACTTTTACATCTCGCCCCCAGCGAAATGCGACCGCCATGGCAGGGAATCGAACCCGCGTCCCCCGGCTTAGTAGCGCTAACTTTAGCCTCTATAGGCTACCACAAGCGGGTAAAAAGACCGACGCACGTTGACTCCTCTGCGTCTTTGTACTGGCACCACTACGTTTTAAGAACCTTGTGCTAAGAAATGACACGCCAAAAAACTTGGAGGACGTTTGAGCTTCACGTTCAAGAGGAGAATCCCATAGCGTAATCTGCCCCGTATGCATCGCCTTCGACCGTGTCGCAAGTAGAGGAACGTTTGTCCGCCTAACACTGGCCGTTTCAGACTATCATATAACGCTTACTGGAAGTGCAGTTCCGAAGTGCCCACTAGGCCATAATTTGCATAGAATGTTACCTAAGGTTGACATTTGAAGGAACACCTTTCCGACGATATCTCATATATGGATCATTTATGCATGGCATTTGGCGTCACGATTCGAGAAACATATCGATACTGATCTCCAGGATGTCTGAAATCCGGACGCCCATTCTGAAATATAGAGGATTTGCATCACGATTATGTTTCAACACATGGTGATCGCATGCGGTGCCTCACGTAATAACAACAACAACAAAAATGCTTGACACGCAGTCGCGTCTCTATAGCTTACCCGAACAAAGCGTTATTAATCGAAATAGGCGAGTACGTAATGCGAGTACCATTTAGCAAAGCCACAAACGTTTTATTCCTTGTCAAGCCTCGGGCCGCTAGCGAAAAGTTTGCGGTCCGCATGTTTGAGACCCCTGCTGTACACGCGCAGAGATTCAACATTGCAGAACTTCTGAGGAGAAGGTGGGGGGTGTTGTTGAACAGAACTCCCCCCCCCCCCCCCCGGCTGCGCCAATTACCCACCGCTACGTCTCTCTTTCTAAGCTGCGACAGGTGTGTCGTGAATAGATGAGAAGAGGATCCTTTGTGCAGGGAGCTCCCGGAAACCTTCACCACGCCGCATGACCCCCTGAGGCCACAGCGCTATCAAAATAACGGGTTTTAACGGGGTGGGCCACTTCACGGCATCACGAAACCGATTTTCAAGTGCCGCGCAGTCTCAAATTTCGATCCCGGAGTGTGTAAAGTTATAACGTGCGAAACTTCGCGGCAAAAAGGCGAGGGCAGCAGAAAACACATCACGTGCGCTGCCGCACCGCCATTACTGTCTTTACAACTACTGTCTTGAATGGCATAAACACAGGGCTGGGCCCCATCCCGAGAAAGCCACAATACCGCATGCGCGAACATCTTCATTCAGGGGCAAGCCGGCGGGAGAAGCCAATGTTCAGGGATCGATGTACCGTATTTTCTCGCACTTAACGCGTTTTAGCTTCGAAGGCAGCCTATTACGCTTTCTGACACCTGAAGGCGAAAAAATCCCTGCACTGCAAGAAATGCAAATGTTATTCATGCTTACAAGGTACCGCCATATTTAGGTAGGAGTGGGTGTGAAGTAACAAGCTCAATTGTAGATGCTGAATGGATAGCTAGGGGGCCTGGTAGTGCATGTGTCAGCAGTCCGTCGATTGCGCTCTCAAGAAAGGAGCTACAATGGCTGCGCATGAGCTGAAAGGTGCAATAAATGAATTTCGTTTCCGTCAGCGATATGAAAAAGTCGCGTGCAGAAAAGTAGATAAGAACCACGTGGTGCCCCAAAATAAATTATTTGTCGGAAGTGTAGCGCAGTTTGCATGTCTGCGCGTTCTTCTTGTGTCCCGTTACCCTATGCTACCATAGTTATTCAAGTATGAAGGCGAAAGCCTGCTGCGCGCTTGTTAATTCATAAAATTATGCAATCCGAGACTAGATATTTTGGAAGAATAATAAAGTTCACAGGGTCCCCATTTGCCTATAAGAGGACCAGTGATGGAAGCACCATTTTGTTTTTAGAACAAATTCTGGAGCAGAAAAAATGCTGCTTTGAAGCAGCCGTAAGTGTTTTCTGAGCTGAAAAAATGCTAGTTTGGGGCAGCCACCGATGTTTCTGGAGCAGGTGGCAAAATATTCTGAGCGACTACTGGGGTTTAAAGATTCGTCTAGGCATCTCATAAATATTAATATTTATTAATAAATGTGTTCCACATACAACTATCACTGCAAATGGATTAAGCAGAGGGATGGTCACTGAATACCAAATTACAAAAGAAACAACAATCACTTATAACTGTCGCCAAAGCAGCAGTTTACAAAATGAGCTATATATTAAGATAGCACTACTTGTCGAAGAAATTGTATAAAAGCGATAAAGCTAACACCTAATCACCAGGGTAACCACAATCCCATATATATAACTGTCGCCAAAGCAGCAGCTTAAAATCGGTACGAGATCAGAGCAATGTGTCATTTTCATATTTAATCAAAATAGCCTGCACTGAAAACTTAAAAAGAAAACAGCGCGATCAGCTATACACTTCACATGCCAGTTACTGTGCAATAATTAGGTCAAAGCTGATAAAGCGATAAATGTAATAGGTCACACATCACCATCGTCGCAGAAGCAGTTAGTAAGCAGTATGATATCAGACTAATCTCGCACGCATTTCACCAAAATAGTCTGCTTGTCAGGCACAAATACACAGCTCAATCAGACACACATCGAAAACGCTAGTATGCAGCTAGCATACAGGCTAGTATACAAGCTGCATACTATACTAGGATGATAGCATACAGCTTGTTCTTGGTGTTCTTTAGGTTCGCTGTATGATCACACGGTTAAAGTTCATTGTTTTCATTTTCCCAGCGTCATTTCGGAGCAGGTTCGGGGCAGCTACTAACAAAAGTCACACTTTGTAGCAGCATGTAGCAGCATTTCTCTTTTGAAGCAGATCGGAGCATTGCAAACTTTTTGCTCCTCACCTGGTTTGGCGCTGCCTCCGTGAGCGGTCCACCTTTCACCAAGCGACAATGTCAGGTGATGACGTCATCATGCGACGCCAAGTTATGTGACGTCACAGTGACATGAACGTCACAAATTTCGGCTATATGTGACGTCATGATGACGCCATCACGTGATGTCTTTTTGCATCACTCGTGTTGACGCCAGCGCCACGGGACACCGATACCGACGCCCAATATTCGCATTTAATGAGGCATCTAAGGCTCTCGCCTTAATAACGAGCCGCAGTGTGAGAGACACGCATTAAATTACTTTGGCGTTTTCAGTCGACTGCGCTGTCGCATTGCAGGAGCCGCGGGCATTCCCAGTCTTACATTCCAATACAAAGAGAGCATGCTTTCATGAAAGCCAGCCCTAACCAGAGGCGGCGCAGTAAAGTCACGTCAACCCCTACGTAGTTATTATTAAATTTCATAACAACCCCGTTTTAGTTAGCTTCCGGGTTGGCTGAGATCACCAAGCTGCTGTCCAAGAAAGGCGGGATTCATTCGTTTTGAGCACCCACACGTATCTGTGCCATTAAACAAAACAACAATGAACCGGGAGGGATAACACGAGAACTGCGCTTTATGAAAGAGACTTGTACAGACACAAATTCATCGTGCTACTACAAAGTCGGGTGAATTTATATTTTGTAACATAACGCAATCATTGAAAGGCCAATATAAAGAACTCACCTGTAAACGTCAAAATTCCTATTATGTTAGAGCTCTATAACATAATTATTCACGAAACAGAAATATTCAAGCAGCAGAAGTGTTCGCAAAACTTGTTTTAATGGCCGGTCATGTGGAGTAGGGAATTCGACTGATACATGGGTCGCCGTCGTAAGCCCGCGAATACGGTACACGAGAATGACCGAGGAAGGGGCGGTTGGGCGCATCAAAGGCTTGGGAGGAGCTGAACGGAGGTCGCATTGTGATTGAATCCGGTATCTATACGTTCGCCGAAGTCCAGTGATGCGTATATTACGCCACGCTGGTCAGATCTAATAATATGCATTTCGTCGCGGGGCGTGGCTTATGCTCTGACCGCACTTGAATGGCGTAGGAGGAGGTATCGATGTGTCTAACAAACACTTCGGAACCGGAAGACGCCAGCGGACGTCACGCGCGTGAGTGTATGTGCTATTGAAATGTGCCGCTATACTCAGCGTGTCCCGAGGTCTTTATTGTCCTACAGTGCCGTAGGACATGCCGTCACCTTATCATATATAATAAACACGTAGTTCTACTCGCGACCTATACAGGCACGTTAAATAGAATTTCTCTATCTCTTTCTCTGTGTTCAAAGTATGTGCGTGTGCGTGTGTGTGTGTGTGTGTGTGTGTGTGTGTGTGTGTGTGTGTGTGTGTGTGTGTGTGTGTGTGTGTGTGTGCGCGCGCGCGTGCGCGCATCACGCGCAAAGCGCTTCAGAGGTATTTACTACATTCTTGTAAATCTTAATAGTTAAAATGGGGCTCAGTAATAATATAGTAAGGACAAACTCCTCCTATATCAGGGAGATGTACGCTCTCTTCAGGTGGTATCGCACTGCCCAGCAAAGCTGCGAATGAATTGCAACAACTCATTGACTACCTTGCACGCCTAAGTGTTTCAATAATGTGGGGAGCTAATGAAGATTTATTATCGCTACTAAATCTTGAGAAGACGCGCAAAACTACGTGCACCTACATCACTTACTAAGTAGAAAGGAAACGTTACCATAAAAGGGAGACTTACAATTAAGAAATGGTTTGCTCTCCCGTAATCAAGAATATATGTAATATAAGCACGAAATGGCTACTGCCAGAAGAGATTGGTTGGAGATTAAAATAGCCACAAGCTTAAATTGGGCATTGTGCGTGTTCGCAAAGGCACACCGCACTGTACGGTGCACTGGTCGATATGGGCGCCTTTGCTCCTGCCACTGTATGGGATAAATATTGGGCTTTGCCTAGCGTATGCGGCCACGACGCGATGCAGGCCAAGGCGTTCGCAGGCCGGACGCTGGTGCGCCGCATAGAAGGGCCATATACAGATATATCTCAAGTGCCGGACACAGTGTGGCGCCATCTCTCGAAGCGGCGGCAAAACCAGCGCCACGAAACTCTTTAAGAAATAAACATGGTACTCACTCTAGAAAGACAGGGCGAGCAAACACGGACTCAAGAAAGAAGCCAGGACACCAGTGGTGTCCTGCCTTTTTTCTTGTGTCCGTGTTTGCACGCCCTGTCTTTTTAGAATGAATACTTACCAACTAGCTCAGCTCTCTGTTATTCTAAACATGGAACATATTAGGCACGCACACGCCAACCTTCGCTTCCTCCGATTCTCCATATAGGTAAAGGACGCCTAATTTTTCTTGATTAAGAAGTTTGCAGGTATAACGTGGCAGCAGAAAGCACAGGACCGGGTTGATTGGCGGAACATGGGAGAGGTCTTTGCCCTGCAGTGGGCGTGACAGGCTGATGATGATGATGATGAATTTTTCTTGTAGCTGCCTTCATGTTGTATCTATAGGCTCCGGCCGACCACTGGCCAGGAGCCCACAACAGGAATAGTTTTATGCCTTGCACGAATGTTCTGGTTTGAGGACCCGGACGTACTTGTTTCAGTGCACGGACAATGGCGCTCGCCTTTAGCTCAAAGTTAGACGAAGGTCGCCGACAATCGAAGCTAAAAGCATTTCACGCTTAAAAAGTGGGTTGGAGCACGTATGCATCAGGCAGTACCCAATCACGACTGGCAGGCTACAGCCAATCGCAAAGAGAAATGCGTTCAGTATTAGCATCCTATACCGTTACTTAAGCATGGGGCAGAACCTTGTTCTATCTAAGAAAGTTGAGAAGTTGCATGTATACACCTTTTCACAGGAGCACCCTCGCACCCATGCTCGCACCAGTGCGCTGCAGGGGTCGAGGGTATGTTTTCAGTGTTGCCATCGCGCTTTGGGCTGCGCATGTTGTATCTGTACGCTTGGTACGGTTGGATATTGTGTGTGAATTAGGCCCTTCTTTGCGATAAAAAGCGATTGTCATGGCCGGAAATTGTGCGTATTCAAAGAACCGATCGTCTGGCCATCACTGTGTCGTGCACGGGTGCACGAACAATCAGCGGAAAAGGAACATTTTAGGCGTGATTGTGTTCCCGCAGCACAGCACGCCGCGCGAGGATTGCAAGTGTGACATGTTCTCGCTGTATCACTTTCCGTCGTCGCCGGAATTGCAGAAGAAATGGGTGGCGTCGGTAAATCGGAAAAACTTCCGTGCTTTGGGCTGCGCCAGTGCTGTGTGTGTGTTGCTTCGGTACGCGTTTGTGTGAATGTGTTATGCGCCTGTGTCCGATACGAAGTGACTACCATGGCAGAAAATTTACTGCATTCGCATAGCAAGTCATCTGGTCATCACTGTGTCGTGTACGGGTGAACGAACAAGCAGCGGAAGAGAAATATTTAAGGTGCAATCCTGTGTCCGCAGCGCATGTACGCCACGCGATGAGTGCAAGCGTGGCATGTTCGCGCTGCATCGTTTTCCTTCGTCGCCTGAATTGCGGCAGCAGTGGGTGGCTTCACTAAGTAGTAAGAACTTGCTCGTGTCGCCCTGGTCACGCCTCTGTTCCCGGTATTTCGTTGGCGGCAAGAAAAACGACGAGAACAACGTTCCCAAGCAGCATCCTAGATAAGAAAGAAAGGTACGCAAGCCACTGATGACTCACCTACTAACTCGTGAGAATGTTGCGGATTCACACTTCATATCGTCCATAACACAGCGGCCGACACGGCTGCAAACTCCACCTTGCCCGGTTACGCATGTGCAGCCTGCGCGCGCCGTACTTCAGCGGACGGCCTCGCGGAAACCCACGCGCGATGGGGCCTACTGTTCACGGCTTGCGACGGTGTCACATTCCCCTTCACCAGCACGACTTTTTCCTTCACACTGCGCCAGTGACTGACCCACACAGTCAAACTGCACGTAGCTGCGCGACTCCAGTGCCTCGTAGTTGCACACCTGGCGAAGACCCCACGCATTCGCCTCAACGAGATATAAACAATGTTCGCTTGCGGTATTTCTGGCCACTCACAGGTCTCCTCGACCTAGTCTTCGATGTCGTCGGGGTGAATGTAGGTCAACTGTATCTGTGAAGAAGGATTGTGCGGTGTTTACAGTTTACAGCTGACAAACTTACGCGCCGCGAACGAGTATGCGCGGAGGTTTGAAACTGATGGATAATCCGTAGACATTTAGTACGCCAATAAAGGAAAGCGGTAGACAGCTGCAAGAACGCTCTAGTTACCGATTACTAACACTTCACGCCGTGATCGACCTGGTACTAGAGTGTACTGGTACTACGCTGGCTGCTACTGGTACCGACGACGAAGCACTGCCGTTCGCAGACGCGCAGCTAATTCTTGCGTCGCACGGGCGAATGCGCGCCGCTGAACGGTTCAGACAGCGACGAATACGTCAATGTCAGCGACGATACCAAACAAAACAGCTTAAAGAAACGAAAAATCAGCAAACACAGGCTTTAGCAGGGACCTCACACCAACAGATAGCGCGCCGGTTCGAGTACGCGCAGCCCAAGATGGCGATTTCGCCAATCTTGCACGTTAGACGGCGCGCATTTCAATATGGCGCCTCCCTGGCGTGAGAATTTGAAAAGGTGTATAGGCTTCGACCCTCGCTGTTTACGCACAGTATAAATTAGTTACGTTTTATCTCGCGGAGTCCATGCTTAGGTTCAGGACGGAGTAACCCACACCATCAGAATTCATAGCTAGTAATTTCATTTTCAATCATTCTGTTTCGGCTGCCACGTTAGTACAGTGGCTACGGTGCTTGGCTGCTGACCCGAAAGTAGGAAGCAAAATGCTACAGGCCCGTGCAGTTACGTTTAGATGCACGTTAAAGAGGCCGGGCTGGACTAAATTTCCGTAGCTCACCAATAATGCCTCGTAATTATAGCTTCGTTTTGGCACGTGAAACCCCGGTAATACGTTAATACTGTTATCTTTCCATTAAATTCTAGTGTATATCTGGCGAGAATCTGAAAAAGCGACCGAACGCAAAGAAAGAAAGAAAGAAAGAAAGAAAGAAAGAAAGAAAGAAAGAAAGAAAGAAAGAAAGGATAGATAGATAGATAGATAGATAGATAGATAGATAGATAGATAGATAGATAGATAGATAGATAGATAGATAGATAGATAGATAGATAGATAGATAGATAGATAGATAGATAGATAGATAGATAGATAGATAGATAGATAGATAGATATCCTCTCTTCCTGGTGGCGGGTCGTCGCACTGCTCCCACCAGTGGCACGAGATCAAAGGTCTTCCGCCCAACCTCTGACAGGAAAAAACACAGCAACGGTCTGTGTCATTCCCCGAAAACGGAAAAACCGGAAGGGATCGCTACTTCTACAGTGTATCCAAAAGCGGCTGCTGAGACAAAGGCCGTCTAAGCGCAAAGCTGAAGCGGCAGCTCGTGGTTACACTTACAAGTCAACTGTATACACACAACCGATGGGAGACCTTAGATCACACAAGGAGACGCCATTGTCTCGACCACGCGCGGGTCAGGTGACATTACTTTAGCGCGCGCGCAGTAGCAGTAAAACAGCGCTCAAATGCGCGCGCAACTACAGGCGGCAGCGGAGACTCGGTCACTCACATTGAGCATTTCATAGCAACCCCCCGCGTTCCCTCCCAGCGATGCTATGCCGCACGCTGCCCGATATAGAACAGGTGCAGCTTCCCTTCGAAAAGTTTTCTCTCTCTTTTTCTTTTTTCTTTCCCGGAAAGGCTTCTCGTACACGATGCTCGACCGACATCAAAGCGTGCAAGAAACCCAGCAGAAGTCCGCACGCATGCACCCCTGTTGCCAAATACGCGCCTGCGCGGGCCGGTTTCAAAGTATCGCTCGGTTTCCTCTTTAGCGGTCGCTATAAAGTACGGACCCTCGCTGTCTATTCCTTACTTTTTTTTCTCTTTTTTTTTTCCTCAAATCGGGGACCTGCTGTACCTCGGTGAGAACAGTAAGCCATCTTGCGACAAGGAAATCCAAGAACGAGCGTCAAAGGAACAAAAAAGAAAGAGAAAAAAACTGCGATCGTAGCAAACGATGTGGTTGTCTGGAATGCCGTCGGCGATTCAGGTGCATTTCTCGTTTGAGTGTAGAGCTGGGGGCCACCGTTTAAAAGCTCTCGCCAGTGAAACGTGCGCCCTCGCTATCACCGTTGCCTGGTGACCTTCATTTGACCCTAATAAACCTGATACTCGGGATATTCCTTTGACATGCATGTTCGAATGTCAGCGCAAAACACACGCGGAGCCTCCAAAGAAGTGTTTCATGCAACTTTTCATTCTTATATATATATTGCGTAGGAGAGGGTGGCGCGTTTATATAAGCGTGTCAGGTATACAGACGTGTCAGTATGCAAAATACACAACAGCGTACACATTGTATACGCGCTTGTACTCAGGGTAAACAAGCGTGTCATTGCGAGGGGGACAAGAATGTGCACATGTCTCACCGATCACCACAAAGGGGGGTGGAACGTCGTGAAAGAAAGAGCAGCCCTAATACCGCCGTTGAGAAGTCTAGCGCTTTTACCTCCCCCTCCACCACCCCCTCCCCCAGCCACCGTTTGTACCCTGACAGCCACGTGCACGTTCGGGGTAGTTGGTGATCCATGATTTCTTCTTTAACGCCAGAAACTTCTGAAACAAGGGATCAAAAGAATCAGAAATAAAATGTGTGTGTCGCGTTCTTTTCATCTGTTGTTTCAGAAGTTTCTTGCGCTAAAGAAGAGGCCCTGACTTAAGCCCTACCTGTGGTGACTGCCCAATGGGCAGATGACCAGAAAGCCACTGTTTGACAGTGCGAGGAAACTAAGCACCACCGTAACGCTAGTTTGATGACGACGTTTGCCGAATATGATAAGAACAACGTGACCAACTTGTGTTCCGGCGATTTGAACTTGCTTCGTATTTTGGTAAGTAACCAGGGCCAAAAAGCGTCTCCAGGAGACGATGCTCGTACACGATTGAGGGTCTGGTATAGTCCAAATAAATAAATATTTGAAACGTCCTTGAAACATCTTAAGGATGCCAAAGGACAACTTACCAACGCTTTCCGAAGTGCGGTGTCAAACTAGCCCCGGAAAAGAAAATCGGAGAGAGAATTGGGAAAGAAGTTGAGGCAAGCTCTCGCATACGTGCTACCATCGCGGGAAGCAAGAGTTTTCGAGATATCCGACGTGACCCAACGTTAACCCCATCTGCCTCTGAAAAATACACGATACGCAGGTTCTGCTGAGCCGTACTGCAACTGTCTGTAGCCCACGGTGTGGCCATATTACCGAAACAGAATTTCGGAAACCTTGTCATGTTGTCTCTCGCTCCTTCAGAGCACGATGTAAATTATATTTCTATCTAAAACGAATTATGTACGCTCCAGCAGACGCCAAGACGAGTTCATACGCAAACGTCAAGGGATGCATCGAGCATCCCCTGTTATTTTCTTTCATTAGAGCTTCCTGGTTTTGCGAGCATATTCGCGTGGCCAGAGAGGCGTTCTTAACGTTAAGAAAGGGTGATCTACAACTATTTTCGCATTTAGTGCCCCTTTGAGATATTTCCAGTGACACCGCGAACAGAAGATGACCATACAGTAGTCGTGATTATTACGATAGTGAGGCAATAAGGGCTTCATCGTACGACTAATATTATCCGAATGGCCCCAAGCAAGAAAAGCAAATCATGCGCGGCGTGCCACGGTAGCTTGGCAGGCAAGGTGACGCGCTGCTATATTCGAAGTCGTGGGTTCGATTCCCGGTTGCGGCGTCCGCATTTCGGTGGGGACGAAATGCAAAGGACAACCGTGCTATCATATTCAGGTGCTCGTTAACAATACCCCAGTGGCTAATATTAATCCAGACTAATCCACAAAGGCGCGCTTCGTGTTCTGTAGCACTGATAGTTGGGCAAGTTGGTAAGGTTTCACGATTATGAAACGGCGCAACGAAAAGACGCGAAAAACTGACGAAGACACGAACACAAGCGTCGGACTCTCAAATAATCTTTATTCACCTCGACACACACATTTATACCCACACGTCGTCACATACGGTACAAAAAACACAAACGAAACAGAAAGATTTTTTTGTATTTGAATAGGCAAATCCGATATATTTGTTCCCTTTATGTTTATTATGGTGTGTGTGACTACTGTGCGAGTATGAAAGTGTGTGTCCAAGTCAATATTAAGATTAGTTAGAGTCCGGCGCTTGTGTTCGTGTCTTCTTCATCGCCAGTGTTTGGTGTCTTTTGGTTACGCCGTTTCATAATCATGCGAGCTTCATGATCATATCGTTGTTTTGGCACGTAAAACGCCAGCCATTTTTATTCATAGCATCATGCGCGAGACGTGACGCATTGTGGGATGAAGCTCGGGAAAATGGGACAAAAGCCAAAGAAAATGAACAATTGGGAAGGAACCTTCAAGCGCACGCAGCAGCAGCACTGGCACTGGCACGACGATCCGCGCCACCTGACGTGAAGCGCGCGCGGCGCCGTTTTACCAGCCATTAATTGCTACGTTCGCCTGGGGAGCACCGCGACGATCCAACTCTGCCAAGGGCACGCGTGCGCCTCGGGGTGCCCTCGTGTGCCAAGATCAGTGCGAAACGGGTGCGAAGGAGCGCGCTGTGAGGAATAACAGAAAGGTTGTGTCTTTGTATGAGATAGGCTAGAGAGAGACTGAAAACGAGTTGTGGCTTCCTTTCTGTCAACGGAAGGAAGGAAGCTACGGAAGCGATGCTGCGGTCGTACGCCGGAAATAGCATGGCGCCTGGTGACCTAGGATTGATTTCAGTGGTCGGGCTATATAGCTCTCCAGGGAAGCAAAATGAAGCAAAGAAAGTTGGAAAGCGAGATCAGATAGACAGAGTTTAGCCGCCGTTTTTTGCAAAAGTATTCAGAGGCTGACGCCGTAATGATACAAAACGTAGTCACGCCGCACGCTAGGTCCTCGAGCTATAACCCCCGTATTCCGAAACAAGCCTCGACTCGAATTTCACACTTCACTTTACCGAGCTGAGCAGAGCGCCGCGGTTCTCAGCGGTTCTCACGAAATGACTCAGCGGTTCTCAAGAAATCATGCCGGCTGTATATGCGGTGAACATTCCTGACAAAAGGTGCATGTGCCATCGACATTCTTCAGTCAAAGTGAAGCGCCGGGTGAAAGGACGTTATAGTAATTCAAGCATGAACGGAACCTTGTAGATAACGCAAGGTAGCAAGCTGCGGACGGCACCAGCATTCATAACCACGCGCTCGATCTCTCCAGAGGAGTGTGATTCAGACGTAGAAATTTCAAACCCGCAAAAACCCGAGAACATTTATGTAACATACATTTCTGCAAATAAGCCATCTTAGTGAGAAAGAAAACAGCGCCAAAAATGGCGATATACAAGAAAATTGCGTTTACATTGCCTGTGGATGTATGTACTACAGCTGTATGGCGTGAAAAGTGGTATTTCATTATTTTATTTCTTTTTATTTTGGTTATTTATTTACTTCACACAGCCAGCTTGCTTTACGAGTCATAGGCAGCAGTGTCCTAAGCAGGAGTGTGTTGCGTAAATGAAAAGATTGAACATTGTAATAGCATGTGAAACAGAACAATGATATCCAATAAAACACATAGGATACGCAGGTAAATATATTGACAAGAAAAGCAGAGATCATAAGTACAGCTACAATGTATAAAAATAATAATAAAAAGAGGATTTGGCCTCGGCATAACGCTTATCTAGAAGCTAGATTCAATCCAGAGACACGTGCTAGCCACATTTTTCTTTCCTCTCTTTCTTAAAACTCAGAACCAGCGTTATTCGCTGTGGCGTCAGCCGGTGTCGACCGAAAATCGAAATATCAACGCATTTTCGCGATTAGCGCGATAAAAATATAAAAGAGAGAGATAATTTATTGGAAGGTAGAGAGGTCGGCCTCAGCTAGTGCGCTCTAGCCTGCATAGCGACTTATTAATAGCAAGCACTCGCAACGCCATGCGTGCCGCAGATGTCAGGGAGACAAGAAAATAGAACCTCCATCGAACAACGTCAAGAACAGAGCGCAAACTCGCTATAAAAACAAAACCAACGCCACGTCACAAAGCGCGCTCGTTGGCACGCACGCACGCGGGCGCCAGGAATAACAAAGAAGAAAATAATAAAACAGCGATCGAGAACTGTAACACGATGCCGACGGTAGCGGCCGATAAAGAGCAACGCGTGACACGCACCGAGCAAAACGGAAGCTCGAGCGAGGAACAACGGAGGCGTTGAAAGGCGGCGCAAATTGATTGTCATTCATTAGGAGATCGTTATCTTAATCGCGTTCAAATTACCGCTGGGCGCCGCGCCACGCCGAACTGTTTTAGAGCTTATTATACACACGCGGCGCGCGCTCGCGCGCCGTGCGGTCGGGTATTGCGAATGGCGCGCTCCACAAGACTTGAGAATGGCGCGGGAGAAAACTAGGGCGCGGCAGGGACAAATCGCGCCGATCGGCAGGCACGGTCACGACTTCTCGAAATCGTAAATGTGAGACGGGAAGACGCTGCGTTTAAGGGGCGCTGATATGGTTGTACACGCTGATCGTGATAGGCGTAGCAGCACCTTTTAAAATGTGGAGAGAGAAAGAGGGAAAGACAGGGAGGTTAGCTAGACTTTGCCCTGTTTGCTACCCTATACGTGGGGAGGTGAAACAATAATGCTTTCTTTGCCCTTTTAAGGCATTCCTGATGGACCTGCACAGCATTTTATTTTTATTTTTACTTTTTTTTTGCGATTTTGAAGGTTCTTATGTTGCAGCTAGCTAAATGGTGAGCTTCAATATAACCACGACATCAAACGGCAATGGGCCTCGAAATGTTGCCGCACTTCAATCAATCAATCAATCAATCAATCAATCAATCAATCAATCAATCAATCAATCAATCAATCAATCAATCAATCAATCACAGGATCGTTTTCTCCATGAGAATTATGGGTTCACGGAAAAAGCCGCGATCTACAGCTTGACAAAGCTTCGACTTCCGATCAGCAAGGGAGCAGCAGGACATGTTTAAATACATGTGCAGGGAGCAGCATGATATACTTAGTAAAAATCCGTGCACTTTGACAGAAGGAAGAGAGAAAAGAACCGCCAAATAGTTAATAAAGACACGAACGGGTTTAAGCCGTGATACATCACGGAAACACACAATGCTCGTGAAAGAAAATTCAAATCAAAATTTTGATCGAGGTACCAAAGCGAGAAAGTATCAAAGTAGGGCTAAAAATGAGCGTGGCATCACCGCGGCCACAGGGATGCTGGCCCATGCGTGCAATTTCCAAATCAGAAAAAAAACAATAAAAAAAAACAAAGATATATAAACCATCTCAGCCTAGAATTTGGTCACCTAGTTTTGTTGCTTCGTTTTCGCACGGTATAGGGAACGAAATTCAGTTTTTTGTTTTGTTTTTTTATTCGGGTTCACGAAGTTTCCCAACTGTTCTACGTCTGTCCCATGAAAAATAGTGCGCCATATATTTGCCTCTGACTTCTGTTCATAGCTTGCACGTGACGTCATTGACAGATTTCCTTATAAAGCACTGGTACTCCAAAATGGCGGCTATGATAACGTAAATATAGCATAATCCCGTCGCGGTTAACCTGCTTCGATGTGATAACGACGCGACCGGAAAGTTACTGGCCTCAGTGCACGAATAACGAGAAAAAACCTGGATATCGATGTGCTGATAGCATCACCGTTACATCACTAGCTTCGCGTCCCACCATGGTGGTACTCCGACACGGTAGTTCCAGTGACGTCAGTAACAGCTATCTATAAACCATGGAGTCGTAACAGACAGCGATGTGCACACCTGATGTGCGTTTCACATACAGCTACAATGACGTGAGAATTTGGGAGTTAGCGTCAACGTACCAATTATTCACAGTGTCATACCCGTGCAGCCATTTTCACGTAAGTGAAAACACAACAGGCATGAGGAGGCTGTTGCTTTTTTTGCCCACGTGACCTGGAAACCCCGATTTCAGCATTTAACTACGTCAATTAACTGCGAGAGGCGCAACAAATTTGAACATTTGAACAGTGATTCCAGGAATTTCTTGTTCATAAGCTCGAATTTCAGCACGAATGTATGGATTTCATTTCCGCACGGATACAGATAACACGAAAACGTATCAATTAGCTGTCGCGCTAATTATTACTCACTAACCACTTCCGTTTGCTCGCATACTGCTTTCACGTTTCTTGTACGAATGTGTACCCCGTAGCCAGAAGAAAGTATATCAAGAAGTTGTTTAAATTTTCTTTCATGTTACCCGCTTAAACTGTATCGTAAGTCTTTTAAAAGAAAACACGTTTATAATGTACCATTCCTCAATAATAACGAAGTCAAAGATCGATAATGTTCTTAAACTACGTTTAGCGCTCACATACGAGCGCTAACTGAACAATTGATTTTAAAAAGTATAAAATTAAGCCCGATTATTTATTCCAGCTGCCTCCTGGTTAGCGTGCCCTAAAAGACGAGTAATTGGGCGCCGCATAGGAGTAAACGAAAAATCGAGAGAGCTTACCTTCGCAGCGTCGCTCCAGTAGTGCTGTCGATGTAGTACCCTCAGCGACGAGCTCTTGGCAAGGGCGTCCCACCGGGCACCACACTAGGAAGACGTTCCCAAAAGAAGCACAGTTCAACGGTCGGTATTACACGTAACGGATAGGCAGCACACGTTTGTCACCCCCACCGACACTCGCTCAGTCAATCAACCAATAACACTTTCACAGATACCCCGCACAGAAGTGGAATGCTTTCACGCAGCAAAACAGGTCGGAGTGAATCCACGCACACACAAGCACGGAGGCGTCACTGGACCGAATGTGCACACGCTTTCGTCGATTTCAAAACGGGAGTCCAAAGAAGTCGTTCTGGAGATGCGAGTAGCGTAGGACACTTGACGAGTGGAAGTGCCGCAGCAAATAAAAACCGAGTAGTGCGCAGTTGTGGTCGTGAACCACGTGTGTATTCACGATTCTACGCACTTCTTTGTACACACACAATTCTACACACAACTCCACGTGCAGAATTGTAGTGTGTTCACTGTAGTTCTACGCGAATACGCAGTTGTGAGTGTCTGTGTAGGTTACGTAAGGAATCGCGAACGTGAGAAGACCTGCAGGCGGGAAAAATTCTGCGCCCTCGCGTAGCTGTCTCTACGAATCGACAGGTGTATCCAGCACAGCAGCAGCGTCGTGAAAACACGACCGCGTCGGGGTCGTGTCACGAGAACACCTTTCTCAGTCGTCAACAACAAAAAAACTTTAAATCTAGCGAAAGTACAGAAAATGCGGGACAGCAGCGCTAGCGCCCCCTACAACGCGCGACATGAGGTCCCCACACTGTTGCAGATTCGCACGCACGCACGCACGCCGAGCAGTGAAAATAAGGCAGTGCAGTTGCCGCCGTGCACAACTACGCCTCGAGTCACGGAGAACTAAAAAGAAAAAGAAAAAAAAAACTCGCCTCTACGGAGAGACCGGTTGCGTCACTGACTCCCAACGGGTGCACGGCCGCCCACTGGGACAAAGTCAAGCACGTGACCGCGTGTGAAAGCGCTAGGCTTTTTTTTTTTTTTTTTGCTTGTTACACAGCGGTCGACCTGAAAGTCGTTGCGGCTAAAGCCACCACTCGTAGATACAGAGGCGTAGTCGGCGATAACACGAACGTGCGTGAACTATATTCGCGATCTCTAACAACGGTAAGAAAAGGTCGAACAAGATTTTTTTACTTGCTTTCGCGACGATGGGGCGGCAGCGCGACTTCGAAAAAAGGACCTCGAAGGCCACGCGGACTGCACTTGGGGCGACTTTTTTTTTTTTTTTGTAGACGAAGAAAGAAAAAAGCACCCAAGCCTAAACGCGTGTCAGACCTAAACGCTTATACATCTGTTATCGGCCGAGTGTTTGAACTCTCGCCCACCCAGGGGGCTCACTGCAGGCGCTACACCTAAAGCGTAGCACTTACAACGAATAAAAACACAGCAATAGTGAAAGTGGGACGTTGTTTTGAGGCACCAAGTTTGTCAAACCTTGCGGAGCGCGAATACAATCCCGCTGATTTCAAAAAAAGAAAAAGAAAGAAAGAAAAACACCATCGTGTGAAAGTTCTTTAGAGTCTGTCTCTCTGTCGCGGATGGTTATAGTTACGCAACAGGGGTGGCGTTGATTGAGCGCTACCGTGTAGGTGTTGATTACTTCATCGAAATTCAGCGACCTGTCAGACTCGCTCTCACCTTCGCCGCGTTCCTCGCGCCACGATTGATAGAACTGTCCGCAAATGAAGTGCGCGCGCGCCTTAATCCCACGTGACAGTCGGCGCAATTTCATGGAGCGTCCGCTCAAAGAAACGATATCAACCCCGCGCGTGCCTTCAAGCACGATGTTGCGTACCCGTCCACACGATTTTGATTGAGAGGATCAATAGAGGAGGCGGGGCGTGGGCGCCGATTTCGCACTGTTATGACTGCAGCGGGTGTGTCGTAAACCCCTTTTGCATCGAGTCTGCGCTACGCTGATGAACATGTACTGACAATACGCTGCATCACCTTCTTGCGCAATCTACGTGCGTCGCAATCGAAGTTCTGGTCAAAGTTCAGGGACTTATAGGGGACAGTGTGGAGGAGAGAAAGAAGGTGAATCCAGGACACGGAGGAGTCGCTGGCTTGAGAACACCTCCGCACCTTCTTATGCAATCACCGTAATCGAGTGACGCGCACGGTAGTGACAGTTGCACCTTTTTTTTCCTTCAGTGGACGATCCGCAACGGATGTCACGACGCGAGACTGGCCGACTGGAGTATAGGACGCCTGCACAGTCGGTGGTCTTGCAGAGGGACACTCACGGGTCAAGAAGGTCGTGGGTTCACTTAAGCGCGCGTACACACACACACACACGCAGGCGTACACTTCCAATCAGGTCCTGGCTGTCAGCTTGTCAAAGTCAGTCGTTCCAGAGAGAAACTTGTCGCGGACGTTTCGCAGGTCCCAAAACAAGATTCGTAACCGACGACTCCGTCTCTCGAAGCTTATTCTTCGATCTTTTCTTCAGGGCCGCTTGTAGCGGCGAACACGGTTACGCGTAATGATTATCCGCTTAACGATCTGAATCGGAGTCGCTTGTAGTCGAGCGTTGCTACGTGTAAGAGATTATCCAGTGCATGATTCCGATTTGGGTAGGAGACGTCCGAAATCTCGCCGCTTTCCAGCGCTACGAGTCGCTGACGACAATCCACGGAAGTAGAGGAGGAGCTGCAGAAAGTCGTTCGAGTCGAAACAGTCCAGAGGTCATACAAGCGACACACGCTCAATTAGATCGTCGTTCACTCAAGAGCAAGCGGTTAGCCACGATCGCCACTGAACTGCAACCTTAAAATACGAGGGATCTAACGTCGCGCACCACTCAGAACTTCAACGAGATCCTTTTCGAGCGGTCCTTTCCTCAGAGGCCTTGGGAGTCGGGCTTCTTGAGGATGTCGGTCACCGAGGTGGTGGTGTCGGGCCTCTCGCCGGCCGCTCAACGACTCGTGTCTGCTGCCGGTCCACGACAGCAGCCACGCGACTTCTCTCCTCCTCCTTGCCTCCTAAAGAGCTGTCCAAAATAAAAGGGGAGCACAGTACTCTCACCCACCTCTCCTCCTCGCAGCATCTCTGCGTATAGTGTATACACATTCATCCGGTTCACCGGCTTCTGCGCGCGTGGCGGTAGAAGCGAGACGGTTCGCTCGCCCGGTGTAGCTTTCGTTCATCTCCTTGCCTACACCCCCCCCCTCCGCTCTGTCTCCTCTCTACACCTTGAATCGGGGTCGGCCCGCGCTCTTTGCTCAAAAGAGGGTGAAAACTGTGGGAGTGAAACAAGTCCCGCGGCAGAGGGAGTAGCTGGAGCCTCTTTCGTAAGGGAGTAAAATATCGGAGGAAATAAAAAGTGGAGTAAACACACGGCGGGCTACTTAACCTACTGACGACGTGTTGGGCTCCCGAGGCGGGGACAGCCTGCACGCGCGCGACGAGCTGTTGAGAACACGCTCATTAAGTGTCTTGATGAGGGAAGCTGGTGGCGAGCGAACAGTCTGGACGTCGCCGAGGCGGTGGCTCAGGATTCAGGGAGGCGCGGCGGTTGCGCGTTTGTTTGTGTGCCCTGTAGCTTTCTTCGAGAGACGTTCCTGGAAGCGTTCTTTGCCGATGGGGCAGTGTCCTCTAGAGCGAGGGCAGTGTCCTCGCTCGTTTGGAAATTGTTGAGAACAAGACCTCGGTCATTCATTCTGGTAGAACCCTTCGAGGAGAAAATTAATTTCAGCTCTATTGGGAGGTAATATTGAGTGTCGATCATCGAGTCTCCTCAAGGCACACTGGAGAGCCCTTTTACTAAACGAAAGATCTTGGGAGCCTGGTCACATAGCGAATCAGCCCAGAAAGCCATACGAGCTCTCCTGCAGTACTTTTTTTTCATTGGCGCCAGTATGCCCTACGGCATAAGTTAAATAAAAAGAAAGAGTTCGGTTTCGCGGATAAAGGCCAGGAGCGGTCGATTCCCCTCTCAATGTGCAGGGTAGCAAACTGGGCGTAGTCTAGTTAACCTCGCTACATTTCCTATATTCCTTCTCTCTCTCTTCAGGGTCGAAGTCACATGTCACTATATCGACTTTGTGCACGCGTGCTGCCCGTCTCTCTCTCTCTCTTTCTGTCCATCTCTACCTTCGTAACTTCCCCATCCCTTGCTCCAGTGTAGGGTAGGGTACCAGTTTTCTAGACTGGTTCACATCCCTGCCTTTCCTCTCTCTCTCCGGTTCCGTTCTTGAGTGTCGAAGAAAAGTTGAAGACTATTTCCGTGAGTGAAGGAGTATAAAAGAAAGGCACCGAGGTTCACTAGGGCGGTTGACTACCCTGCACTGGGAACGGGGAGAAGGGGAAGAGTTAGAGAGGAGGAGAGAGAAGTCACTGCTGCCGCCGACGTAACAACAGTTCCGAGCTGGACATCACAGACGGCGAATCCGTCCGTTACGTTTAAAAAATCCCAGCAGCGCTTTCGTTGCCTTTCGGAACAGTCCCATGGCCCCAAGAACTTGTCGACGGTGAAAGCGTTTCCGTCCAGGCGAGCTGCCGTCGACTATATCAACCAACAACCGGCTAATCGATTAGCTGTATTCTGCGACTCAAAGGCGGCCCTACAATGTATTTGGTCAGCACAGCGTCGAAGATCGTACAACTTGTGTCGGACATACTATTAGTGGAGGCTTTGCAGATGATGAAAGATGCAGTGATGAAAGACGTCTGACGACAAATCCACCATGAATTTGCCCCAACAGCTTGCCGTTACGTCTCTGATTTTGTCGGCCGATGTCTGTCTTCTTGGGCCTGTAATTAACTTATCATTGGTAGCATTTAAGAGCAATGGCGATGTCATGGGCGTCCCGTCATCATTCATCGTTATTTCTTCATGTTTTCGTGAAGCGATTGATTGATTGAGTGATTGATTGATTGATTGATTGATTGATTGATTGATTGATTGATTGATTGATTGATTGATTGATTGATTCACCGACCGAAAGTTCTTTCATTTACTTTGGCATCCGGGAGAAACAGTGAGGCTATGTGAAAGACATCACATTGTATTTGGCAAGCTGTGATTGCTTAATGTTCACTTGCGTGCACTAGTGTTTTTTTACATCTAAATAAATGCGGCCGCAGCTTTCCGGGATTGAACCCACGACCGAACAGCTGAACGGCTGAACAGCTGTCCCGGACAGCTGAACGCCACCGCGTCGCCCGTGCTGCAATTGTTGTCAAGATGTCGTAACAGTTTGATGAGGTCGTGTACAACAGAACAAAAGCGACGTTCACCATAATATAATATAAAACGCTGACTTATGATTCGTGACGTAGGCATACGATAATGGCCGAACACGCCGATACACTGACCCCATCTGCATACGACCTTCACGGATCGCGCTAAAGATAAGAGGCCAGTCACGTCCGCGTGTCCCAAATGAGGCCGCTTCGCGCCCTCCTCATGTGTTTGTTTTGTTTTGTTTTGCAGTCCGCACTGACCGCTTAACGAACCACCACCGGTGGCGTTCCAGATTTGTAATTCTGCACGCACGCTGATTGCAAAACAATGAAAGCGTGCGAGATCTCTCTCTCTCTCTTATTTCTTTTTGATAGAGTTACACAGCGTATGTTGAGTTGCACACGCCTTGAATAAGAAAATAAAGACAAGTAAAGACACTGCATTCTCTAGTGGGAGCGCCTTAAAACTTTAAGTTCAACGTCACAAAGAAAGATGAACGAAAGAAATGAGGTTGTTGCTGTATCGGGAGAGGCAGCCTATATGTAGGACACTCTTGCCGGGCAAGCGTAAAATTTCTGCAAAAGACTGCCATTCTGGTGGCCCGGGCCCCACAACTCCTCAACAACGCGCGCTTAGTGGATTGATAACCGATGCTTTGTGAGGGCGACGGAATGGACACCAAGGGGTGTGAAACGTAGCCGTGTACGGCATAGAGTTAGGTGGGGTCATGAAGTAGAGAAGTTCGCAAGCATAAAATGCAATGAGCTCGCGCAGCTGAAGGTAAGAGATCGCTGGGAGAGCCTTCCATCCTGCAGTTCAGGGGTCAAAGAACTCCTGGGTCCTGCGTGTCAAAGCCACAATATGAATGAGGCACGCAGTAGTGAGGCAGAATCCCGATTAATTCCGATCACCACCAGGGTGTTCCTTAACGCGTATGGCTGTACCTAAGCTCTCGGGCGTTTTTCTTGCATTTCTTTCATTTATTTCTTGCATTTCGTGCCCATCCAATTACGGCTTACGTTGTAGGGAGTCAAACCCGCGCACTCGAGCGTAACAGTACAAGGGCTAACCCAAGTCGCGAACATTAAGAGGGCATGTTATGTTTTCCACGTTTAGTGACGCTATATAGATCAGAACCCAAGTTTGAACTAGTAGGCTTAACCATAGTAATATAAAGATAACGTATTTTAAGGTGCTAGAGCATCAAGGCGAGATATGGCCGTGCACATTCAAGAAAGCAGGTAAGGGATACAAACAAATGCATTAAAAAAGAAAAAAAGAGCTAGGGAAACGAAAGCAGCGCAATGAGCCGAAACTAGGCGACGCCCGCGACGTAGAAGAAGAAGAAGAACAGGGACGGCGCGCACGTCGAAATAGAAACGCAGCCGTAGAGACGTAAAACCGGTCAACCTCTCCCATGGCGTTGCGTTAACAAAGGAAAAGTAGAGAAAGAAGAGAAGAAAATTACGGCATCGTGAAGCGGACGGACAGCTGGGAAACCAGCATGGTTGGGTTCGGTCACTCGCGTGCCGAATATGTATGTTTATATATACTATATATATACCACACTGGCGTACGTCTTTTTCAGGATCTCCATAACTTTTTTTTTTCTTGCCTTTAACTACACTCACGACGAGCAAGGGTGCTTAAGATGGTATACGGCGCCGTCTCTGCAGGGAGTCTTAGAACACGCTAATCGCGCGTTCGGCCATCGACATGGTAGCTGCGGCGCACGCCAGTCTGCGGTTGTTAATTCAACCGAGGATGGGACGTATGTGGAAGCATAGGCGTGCGCACAGGGGAGGGGCGGCCGCCCCCCCCCCTATTCACCTAAGAGGGGGGGGGCGCAAAGTCAGCCCCACATATTGACATAATAGGGAGGGGGGGTCGCTGCGACTTGGCGGGGGGGCGCAATATAGGGAGGGGGGGTCGCTGCGACTTGGGGGGGGGGCGCAATGTCAGCGCCATACATTGACAAAATTGGGAGGGGGGGCGCTGCGACGAACCTTCGCCCCCCCCCCCCCTGAAGGGGAACCCTGCGCATGCCTACATGTGGAAGAGCCAAAGTGTGAGCCGCTACACGAGACTTCGACCCGTTGCCGTTGGGATTCCAAACAGCTCAGGCTATAAGATATGTCTTTGCGGAGAGCTCTGGATAATTTCGACCACCTTTCGTTTATTATTAACGCGCACTGACATCGCACGGTACAAGGGCCTCCGGAATGCGTTTCGCCACCATCGAAATGGGACCGCCGCGGCCGGGATCGAACCCACGACTTCCGGCTCAGCACCCAAGCACCGTAATACCACCGCGGCGGACACACATTCAGAGTATCGGCGATAGCAGCCGCGGAGTGGGTGCTGAGTTCAAGCGATGCGCATAAAGTGGCGACCGAGTTCGGAGCCAGTAGTTACGGAAATTCGCATGCACGGGTGGCAGCGTGGTGACTACCATACCACAGCCTAATTTACGGGGGCATGAGTAGCGCTGTCCATCCGAAAGCGAGTTTCATCATTACGAGGATTTCTAATCAGTTCAAGCTTCCATCTTTTACCCTGAATGTCTTGTTCTGATACACCAATGCGCGCCTACATACAACGAAAGCGTGTCGTACATCCATAAAACTCACTGAATATGCGTCAGCCAATTATGGTCCCTAATTTCGGTTACGTCAAGCGCTTTTGTATGTTTAAAATTGAGTTAGTGGGTGCGTTTTGGAGTTTCGGAGCCGCTATTTTCAATGCAAGTGGGAAATGGCGAGGAAACAATGAATTGGGGTATAGTTTCGGGATCCATCACGCTTTTTTTAGCACTGCAGACACACGGCGGTGATAGAATATAAGTCTTTGATAGAATGTTCGTCCGTGCGCAGGAGTGCTAGCTGCGCCCTATCGCCTAGTCACGTGCCTTTGCATTTCTTTTTTATTATTGCACGATTCTTTGCTGTGAGAAAAACATTGAACCGAAATCATTCGTCACTCCGACAATTCACGCGGATATTTCTCAATAGGCTATACTAAGTCTCCATTGAAGACCTTGCGTTTAAAACGATACTTTAAGTGCCCGTTAATTACTCATGGTATAAACTCCTAGTAAAATATACTTTGATATAAAGGGAGTAGCCGGCGCCCCATATATGTACCACCAAACTCTCCTTAAATGCATTTATAAAAAGTACTTTCACTTCAGAGGTCAGCTTGCGGTATTAAGTTGACTGCACTCTCAAAACAAACACGTCGGTTCGTTAAGGCTTGACACCAGTTGGGTGAAACCTCAACTCGCACAACAGGTGGCCTCCTCTTTTCTAAGGATTCACCTGTGGTCAGCCATCTTGGTTAGGGCTACAGCAAAAGGCTCCTAAGGGCAGCCAGACTTGCGCATCTATTTTCCATGCATCGTCCCGCTGGTGCCATTCGCCGTGCAGAGCGAGGTGAAACTCCCGGTTGCCGCGGAGAAGCCACCTCACGAATTTCGTGCTATTCGCGCTCCAAATTCCCATCGTACACATGGCAAAGTTGAACATTCAAGTGCAGCATGCAAAACACGTTGCACTCGACTTCTCCATCGTGAATGCCATATACGCATGTCATATCATCCGTGCCATGTATACCATTTATTATTATTATTATTATTATTATTATTATTATTATTATTATTATTATTATTATTATTATTATTATTATTATTAGGTTCTGATACACAATACACATGGGACAAAGAGGAAATAGGGACGGAACAGGTTGATAGCTGCCACCTAAAGGGGCCCAACGCCTGCCTGCTATTTCGGGAAGGGGGAAACAGAGAAAACGAAGATAGAAGGAAAGAAAAAAAAACAAATAACACTGACGTAAACAATAACGTGCAATCAATTCATGCAGAAGGATCCGTTGATGGGCTAGTTGGTACATGTCTTGATATATACTGAGTATGTGCAGCGCAATGAAACGAAGACAAGAGAAGACACACAAACGACATAGACTGACGCTGACTTCCAACTGATTTATTGAAAAGCATGAAGCCCGCATTTATGCATGTGCACATGTTAGCAACAACTCAAACGCATCATGGGTGAGCATACAAAACCTGCATCTCTTTGTCACTTAGATACACACTTGGCGTACTTACACACTTGATACCGGATTTCCTAATGTGAGCTGCCTCAATTATTTATCTTTCTGTTTTTGCATGCTTGATAAACGTCGCGTTATCAAAGTGCAGAGCGCATTTACACTTGTTTCAGTGATCTGCAAGATGTCCGCCTGAATTGTTTTTTAAATTAAAAAATGCTCACATGCTCTGGTGTAGAAACATCAGCCCGTCTGCCGAATGTACTCTTTTCCACAGCTGAGTGGTATCTTGTATACCACGTGAGTCACACAATCGGTGTAACGGTGAACATAGTTCTTCGTGCAGGATTTCTTCTTTTCTTTGGTGAGCATAGGGCAAATCTTACAGCGCTCGTGTGGTGTTTATGTTGCTTTCTTGTGTCCCCGTATTTTTTGCGCTACCTGCTCTATGATAGACAATTCTGCCACGCGCCATGCATCCTCGAGCATACTAACGGCGAGCTACTTATATGCCCCATTTACCGCTGGCGGTACGCAGAGCTCGGAGGTACTTCAGCGTGTTCACTTACCCGCGAGAAGGCGTCAAAGGCGTGCTTTAGACGCGGCGTTAGCTACCATGCTAGGTACATCGGGTGTTGTAGAAACGAGACGTGGTAACGTGGTGGAAGGACACGAGACACGCACAGTGCTGGTGTTATGTGCCCCTTGACTGTGTGTACAGTTATTGTTTTTTATTATGCTAGAGCACCAATAGAGGAGTCCACCCGGTACAGAGGGTAATCGGCCACACATCATCATCATCAACGGTCGTCGCCCCGCTCGTGTTTCGCAAGAGTTAGGAGAGAGAGAGAGATAATATTCTTTAATGAAATTCCCGGAGAGGTTAGCCTGGTTTGTCGCCTGGCTTGCGACTCCAGGTGTCGGGTGATGACTATGGTATATACAATGATCACATATAAACCATATACACACAAATAGTACGTAGTCACAAACGCACATATATACACAAAAAGTCATTCACGCGCTTTGGTTAAGCTGAGTCTTCCTCAAGAACGCCAACAGCGCTTTTATGTTGCGCATCGCAGAACCGCTGTCTTGCCACGGGCCGAGAAGGTGCCGCAGCTCCAAGCTCGAGCCGCGTTGCAAATGAAGTGCTACCAGTGCTACCTTCAGAATCTGTTGTTCGGCGTTGTAACGGCAACAGTCGCAGAGTACGTGCTTCAAGTCTTCCCGAGTGTTACATGTGGCGCACGTGGGTGAGTCCGACTGCCTGACCTTGTGCTTGAAGTACTTCGTGTAGGCAACGTCGAGAAAATCGAAATTCCTTTTTCAAGAAAAGACGCAGCGATTTTGGTATCTGCGTTCGCGCGGAATCTTCCGAGAACAATATGGTGCGATGCAAATAACCAGTACGGACCGCTGGACAGAATGGACCCGACGTGTAGCTTTTATATGCCACAGGGACTAACCAGGCAAGATGAAACTTGCATTCACCGGCAAGAGTTAGGATGCGCGCGTCCAACGTTTCTAGTAACGTAGCGCACGTCCGATCTTTACTTTGCCCTACAGGGCGTGGTCGCGCGCTTATCTCGTGAGGTGGGGAGGTTTATAAGGCTTTTGCTTTCACCGCAGAGTTTGCGTAGAATCTACATGCCCCACAAAGGTCACTTCGATCGCTGCAGCGGCCGCGTTTGCGTGCTAGCTAGAAGAGCCAAAGTAGGGGCTAGTTGGTCGTGCGTAGTGAACACTTGCAGCACGCTGCTCAAACACAAAGAAGGAAGAACTATGACAGTTGTTAGTACGCGCTCGTCCTGTGTATGCCTGTGCGTTTTTTTCGTGTGGCCTTCTTTGTGTTTGAGCACTGCAAGTGTCGAGCTGTGACAGTTTTTAGTCTGTCCTCGTCCAGTGTGTGTTCTTTTCATACGTACTTTGTCCTTGACCAGCATGCTGCAAGTTTCAAGCTGCTTGCCGTTCTTCGTGTGACATTCCAATTTGTTGCTATCGCATTCATTGCTTCGCCCTTGCGCCGAAACTGTGACTTTTTAACATGGCCGCCGAGATTGTGCGCCGGTAGGTTTCTGCCGGCGCGCAATCTAGGAGGCCACGGCAAGTAGTAATCGGCTTGTCCGGTGCCACGGGAACAAGCGCATAGCGTTTGTAGTGACAGTTCCGTCACTGCACGTAGCGGAGCGTGCTTATAATAATATTGCGTGTTTCAAATAAGGTTTGACGTTCCTCACGGAAAGTGACCTTCTTGCTTGTCATAGCCAGGAAGAGTTTCAAATCAACACACAATCTCAGAGAAATGTCGCCTGAGAAACTTGCTCCGCAGATGACGCTGAAACGCAAGAACACTGTTTCGGAGGTCCTGTTCACTCGGCTCCATGGACAACGGTCGTACCTGGTCTTCACTAGAAAACTGTGGATGTTGTTCACTTCGATCGCACCGTACGTGTATTAGGAACAGCATGGCGCTCTCTCATGGTGGATTGAATAGTCCTCTAAATTGTCAAGCAGTTTTTCTAACCATGCAGACTGTGTTACGTACTTATTCAATTGCACATTTAGGGGCGAAGCTCTTATAGCATCACCTGGTCGGTCGTCGCTCCATCCGGCGTTCCCCCGCCATCGCATCTCCCGTATCATTCAATAGATGGCGCTGTCCCATAGAGATGCATGCAAACTGCAGTTGGGTGACGATATACTAGATGGCGCTGTCCCATAGAGATGTGTGCAATATGGCGGTTGGGTGAATGCACGCTAGATGGCCTTATAGGTGCCGCTGCTCTCAGATTGGCTGCTGCGCCCGTTATCTGTCATTCTCCTTGATCGTCGCCGTACGTGGAGGACTGCGCCTGCCGGATCGTGCTGCTTGGCGGACCATGGACGACGAGGAGCGCCGGGTGCGGAAGGCCGCTGCGTCTCGTGCTCGTCGGCAGGATCCCGAGGTGCGAGCTCGAGAGGCTGCCTCCAAGCGAGCGCAGCCTCTCAAAGCGATACGCCTCAAAGCGGCGTATCGCTTTGATTACTGCTGGGCGAAACCACTGAACATTTCACGATGTAAACGTGATTGCTTCAGGAGCTTCGCCCAAGCTCTTCATCATTCACCCGTGGATATGCTGTAATTTTTTAAAATAATTATTATTGACATGATATAAGGAGACGTTGGCGCACAACATAAAACAGCGTTCTCCCAGTAACACCGGAACATAACACATACAGAGAACATACAATATACCACTTGAATAACGCCATGACGCTCCAATATGACGTCTCGAAAATACAAACAATAAGGTCCCCTTATATGAAGTTCTGAAGTCAGCAGGTGGTACTTGCGTCATGTAGATGAATTATCAGGTAAGCACATAAACAGTTCAGACAACATATAGGCTGCACTTAGTCACGGACGGGGATAAGTGCTAGAGACACTGGTTGAGCATTAGGAGCCTATTAAACTCATTAAGTATGCGCTATATTACGGAGATTTGAAGCAGTTTTGAAACACGAGCCGATAAAACAATGGCATTTTGGGGTCTCTCCCTGTCCATGGCTGCGGCGGTGCTGCACTGAACTAATATGCGTAATGTCCCATCAAAATGCGGCGCCGCGGCCCCGTTACGGCTGCACGCGTGTAAGCAGTTATAGGTGCGTCTAATACGTTTTCGAAGGATCCTCGTTTCGGCACACAGCGATGATCGCAGCGGTCCTCCTCAGTAAGCACCGAGGCTATGGCAATGTGTAATCATCCGTACAAAAGGAAACAAAAAATGCAGAACGAATAAAGAGCAAAATGGGGAGGGGGGTCTAATGAATCATAAAACCGTACCGAAAGCTATGCGGCACGCGCACGCACGCGCCCAACGCTTCAGTCAGGAAAAAAGACACTTATGAAAAAAGACACACAGTGCCTTATGCCTAAGACGACTCGACGGCGCTTGCCAGCTTTTGGCGCACGGCTTGTCGTCCATTCGTAGATCTCATATGGCGTGATCACGCTAAAAATTAAGTGGTCAATACAGGCTTAAAACAAGGCTAGCAATGCTTAAAACCGAGTTAAACTAAACGAACAAGGTCTGAACTATTATAGTTAACAAAATTAACGAAGAAGTAATCGCAATAATTAACTTAAGATCTCTCAAAACGCTTCGGAAACATGCGACGGGCACCCACGCCACTCAAGAGAGGGCGCCACGGCCTCGCCAAGCGCGCGTTTTCTCCTCCCACCGGCGCCTTCGTCGCTACATCTGAAGGGGGAAACAGCTTGACGGAACTCGCTGCAGACGACGCCTATCTCAACGGCCGTAACAAGCAGGAAGTCAATAAAGCTCAGCAAAAAGTTGCGTGCATGCCACACACTGAGTTTGCTAATCTCCCTAACAGGATTCTCTACTCGTGCCGGAGAAACTCTACACGCTTACCTCAAATGTTGACGTCATCGACGGTTTGGTAAACGGAGCAGTGGGGACTCTACGAACGGGAATCGCTGGGTGCCCGTGCTACGCGCTTCCTGAGGTTTCACAGTAGTGTAGCTGCATTTAGCGCAGGATTTAGAGCTACAGCGATCGCTACACATTTCATTTCTCTTTTATCTCAGTGGATTACACTTGTCCCCTGTCACATAAATTGTCATAAACGTCACAAATTTGGGCGATCTGTGACGTCATTGTGGCGTCCTCATGAAGTCATCTGTAATCACGTGATATTTCTCGGAGCGATTTGTGTTGACACCGACGCTGCAGACGGTCACTTCTCGCATTCCGTGAGGCATCGAGGGCTTTTGCCTTCATAATTGTAGTAAGGCAGAGCTAGACAACGAATACTCAAGTAACGAGGAGAAGACAAGATATGCGCGGCACTCTCAACTGAAATATTTTATTGAAAACATTCCTTATATGAAGCCTGTATCGATCACGCAAAAAAAACGTCGTCAAGCGCTGTTATACCATAATTATGAACCCATATACCATAGGTCGGCAAAAATGTGGAGCTCACTCAGACTCGCTCATGAAACTTATTTTGCCCTTAGAGCTCACTCGGACTCGGACTCACGAAAAGTTTCCTCAACCGGACTCACTCGGACTCAGACTGACCGAAAGTTTTCTCAGCCTGACTCACTCGGACTCAAACTCACCAAATTATTTACTCTCTCGGACTCACTCAGACTCAGTGACTCTGAGTGAGTCGAGTCATGAGTCCGTTAGCGTATAATTAGCTTTATCGACTATGGTGTCCGTGCTCTTTCACACCAATATCTCGCATAATTGGTGCTCTACTTGGCGCCTTTTGATCTCGTACCTTCAGATATGAGTTATGAGTGGTTGCAATCCAGTAAGGACATTTTTATTAAAAGAGATGACTCAGACGAGACATTTTTAATCAAGAACTTCTTGTGAAATAGTTTGCGGGGGCAGGCCACGGTACCTCCCCCCACTGTAACTCATGCCACTGATCAATAAATACTGAGCTGGCGTATGAACTCTAGGGCTTTGAAGTATGTGTGAGCCGGCGGGAGTATAAACGTGAGCCGACAAAAAGCTGATAGTAATGCTGAAGTGGTGTAGATAGAATGACAGGTAGGCAAAAAGGTGTGGAGCTCACTCAGACTCACTCAAAAAATATATTTTGCGCTAAGGGCTTACTCGGACTCAGACTCACCAAAGTTTTCCTTAACCGGACTCACTCGGACACATACTCACTAGACTTTTTCTCAACCGGACTCACTCGTACTCAAAGTCACCAAAATATTAGTCCCCCGCACTCACTCAGACCCAGACTCACGACTCGATCTGAGTCTGATTGAGTCGACTCATGAGTGAGTTCGCCGACCTATGACGCATACCAACTTGCCTACCTATCCATTATCCTGCAATGCTGTCGCCTTAATAATTGATGTGTACGAGAATTCGGCCGCGAGGAAAATATGAGGACCCTGCGGAGTGTGTATGAACAGCGTAGTTTATAACTATTACCGCATAAACTATTACAACGCGGGCGGCTCTTTCACGCTCTTGAAGCTGGTTAAATATCTCCGCGATTTAGTTTCTAACGCATGAGCGCGCGCCGCTTAAGTTTCACGGACTCCCAGAATATAAACCTTAGCCAGTTTCGACGAAAGATAACCATATAATACTAGACGGCTGTGTTACCCTTACTGCAAAAAAAAAAAAAAGGTAAGAAAGAAAAGAGACGCCTGTTCTTGCACAAGCGATCGAAACCTATTACGCAGGCGCCCGTGGATTAGGTTAACCGCTGCAAGCGTCTGTTGGCTACTTATGACATGTGAAATTTTCCAAAGGCAACTTACGCCATTTTCAAAAGGCTGCGTTGGATAGTTACATTGTTTATACAGCGCGGGGGAGTTCAAAGAAAGGATCGGGAAAAGAAAGAGAGGCTCTTTAATGAAGATTGGGAAAATTATCGCCAACAACAACAATAATAATAATAATATGTGGTGTTTTACGTGCAAAATTGATATGATTTCGAGGCACACCGCCGTAGAAGGCTCCGGATAATTTCGACCACAAACTAATGTGTACCAAACTCTAAAGTACACGGGCCCTCTAGCATTTTGCCTCCATCGAAATGCGACCGCCGCGGGTGGGATCGATCCCGCGACCTTCGTGTCAGCAGCCGAGCACCGTACCCACTGTACCGCGGAGCCGGCCAGAAATGAAACGTTGAAAACATCATATTGCCACGCCCACTTCTTGTTTTATTTTGATGTATTCGGGTTTGACCAGCAAGGACGGTTATCAACGCTCGACGATGTCAGCGAAGCAGTGTTCGAGAAGCTTCGCGATTGTAGTAGATCGTTTTGTTAAGATTGCGCGCCGCACGCGAATGTTCCAGCTTTGTCGGGAGATAACGCCGCCACCAGCGATATTGCTGGAAAGTTCGATAGCGTCTGTATAAAAGCCGACGCGCTTGACCGCTTTTCAGTTGTTCGACGGCCGACGGCCAGTTTGCCGCTATCAGTGTACAGCGTGTATTGCTGTACTCTGAGTTTTTCATTTCCCGGCCACAAGTTCGGCCAAATAAAGAGTTTCATCTTGACCCCGCCGGCTGTTGTCTTCGTCGACGTCACGACCCCGTGACTAATGCCACGCAGTAGTGACGATGAGGAAGCAAGCGCAACCGCTACTAGATGAAACGCTTTATTGGGCGAACTTGCACCCAGTAAAAGAAAGACTCAAGCTACAGGCAACACTCGCTGTACAATGTCAACTGCAAGCGCGGACGTCGTTAATCTAATCATCGTCGGGACGCGCCGTCTTATATACATCGGTGTTCGAACCTTCCAGCGTTATCGCTGGGGCTGGCGTAAGGTCTATAGAACAAACAGTTGCACGTTTCCTGCACGTAATTGCAACGGAACAGTCTAACACAATCGCGAAGTTTCCAAACATTGCTGCGCGGCCTGGAACGAGTGGTCGAAACATATTCTTTTGTGGGTGAAGACCCGTAACATTAAAACTAAGAAAATAAGCGCACGTGGCAATATTGGAATATCCTACCAGGTTCTTAAATACAGGATAGCACCGATTCAACACAGGACAGAGAAAGAATACTCATGCGCAGGGCAAGCGCACTGTCCTGTGCGTCCGTGTTCTTTCTCTGTCCTGTGTTGACTCCGCTGTCCTGTATTTTCGATTATGAATCAACTAGCCCAGCAACGAATTTAGTTACTTTACCACCACACTCTTAAATCGCTTGCAAGAACACACGCACGAGCGCAGTTTTTTTTTTTTTTAATATCCGGATCTCGCCACCAAGTTACCAGACATTTAATTACGCTGTCGTCTGCGAAATCAGCCCAGTTTCTACGGCCACGCAGCCATCCACGCAAATTGTGTGTGTGAGGCAGTTTGATCTTAATAAAACGTCGCTCTGAAATGATAATAATAACGCCCACGGAGAGAGCAACGACTGGGCAGTGAGATACACATGTCAGGCCGCTTTTGACTGGAAGCTCCGGGAGCTCAAACAGCGCTCAACGGAGGCAGCTACCAGGGAGCGAAAGAAACAAAACAAAAAAGAAAACGCGTGGAATGCGAGACCGGCGGCCCCTCTTGCCGCAGCCGCTTCATATTTTAAGCCGCTGGCCGTCCTCCCTGCCTACAGTGCGTGCGCGACCCGTGTGTCCACTTCCAGTTTCAGCTGTAACGGCGGCGCGCAAGACGCGCGCGCGCGATACCTTCGGCTGCAGCGTATTTACCTGTTCCCTCACTCACTCCTCCTCGTCTTTGCGGTCTTTTTCCCCCACGCTCCTGCTGAGTGCGGCGATATGTAAGAACTGCGTAGGTTGCGCACTGCCGCGGCGCTTCTTTTAATGCGAGACGTATATAGGGATCCCCAAAGGCGCTTTTCAACGTATCTACGAAGTCCGGATAGCTTCATCATCAGAAAAATAAAAAAATAAAAAAGGAAAAGAGAGCAGCACGAAAACAAAAGAAGAACCAGATCCCTTTCTTGTATTTTCGCCCTGCTGTCTTTCTTTTTTTCTTTTTATTTTTGAAAAGATGGTGGAGTTTATGAAAATGCTTTCTTTTTCGCTGTCGTGTATTTTGGTGCTGTTTTAAATGCGTGTAACATTTCGGTAGCTACCTTCGAGGGAGAGAGAGAGAGAGAAAGGACAGACAGGAATGTTCACCAAAGAAAATCTTGAAAGTCAGCGCTCTTTCCTGTCTCTGTTTTTCTTGTTACGTTAGTTGCGCTCTAACTACGATATTTAGAAAGGAAATCTTCGGTTTGCTAACCTGTACTTGGGAAGGGGCAATGCTGTGTAAAAGTATGAAAAAGAAGAAGAGTGCGTGACGACACTACGAAGTGAGGGCAACAGCGCCGTCCCAAGTACGACACGCCAACATTGTCTGTGAACAGCCACAATTCGTCGTTCAATGCGGTTTCTCGAAGAAACCGCAACAACGCCCTCATAGCGGCTCGCGTTCGAGGCCGGGTATGTCCGGCAGTGCCCTAGGATTTCGTCTTCTGTGAGAGGGCACTTCTATAGACAGCTGGCCTGGTGTAGCTGAGAGGGCGGCTCTTTCGGAGTCACAGCTGGTGCACTCGCAGAGAAGGTTCGCGACTGCGGTGCACCCGCGGACTTCACATAACGGGCCATTCCAAAATTCACCAGGTCGCATTTGCATTCACCTAAGACGACTCGAAGGCGAGAGCTATCTTCTTTTTTAGGGGCGAAGCTCCTTAAGGCGGCACCCGTTCGTCCCTCGTAGTCGTGGTAGTGCGTAACTAGTCGTAACGCTAGTAACAGATCTTGACCTCCAAGGTGGTGCCGGTGGGAGATTTTTCCTGTGCGTTGTTGAACAATAAAAAATTCGCAGCGTGCGCGTTAACTAAAAGCCGAATTCTTCTGTCTCTCATTCCCCATTAGCAGCCATTGGCATGTTCCAGTAGGAAACGTTAGTAGAAGTAAAGTGTAAGTGTTAGCTAAAAGCCGACTTCTTCTGTCTCTCATTCCCATTAGCAGCCATTGTTTACCTCCAAGGTAGTGCCTGGTGAGATTTCTCCTGTGCGTGATTAAACAATAAATATTTTGTTCAAAACGCCGTTGATTGATGAAATAAACCAACGAAAGACGCCAGATGTTTTCTAAAAGCAAAACGAAAGAACGCCAGATGTTTCTAAAGCAAAACGAAAAGACGCCAGCTGCTTAACGAAAGACGTCAGATGTTTTCTAAAGCAATGGTTTTCTAAACAATGAAAATTCACAGCGTACATGTAAAATTAAAGTGAGCTGCAAGTCGTCATAACTCATCGAACCTTTAGTATAAACGCGCCCGATCTCACGTCGGTGATGATGTACTGGGCAGAATTCACGGAAGATTCACGGTTTACCGATGAACCTCCGCAGCTTCGCCCACCCATCATCATTCACTCCGTGGATATGCTGTGATTTTTTCTTCACCGTCGATGTTTTGATCCTGCCACCGAAAGCTTTCAGCACCTAACGGGGTTTTGCACTGCCTCAGTGGTCGGCCCACCTTTGACCAAGCCACGATGTCATGTGATAACGGCATCATGTGACGTCATGTGATGTGACGCAATGATGAAGTCACAGATTTTGGTTATCTGTGACGTCATGGTGCGTCATCACGTGATGATGATTTTTTTTTGCATCACTCGTGTTGGCACCGACGCCGCCGGACGCCGGTCAATTTTCGCGCTCAACGCGGCATCTAAGGCTTTCGCCTTAGTAATAAAAGCAGTTGAGAAGGCCACTCCAAGCCATAGACAGACCAGCATGCAGGGTAAAGGCGTCGTGATAGGTTTGACGGGTTAGTAGTAGTTGAAGATCAGGAGCCATTTGTGCCGACCGATAGGGTAACTAACCGCGAGTGACGTCACATAACAACGTACACCACATAAACACAAATAAAAATGTTAATAACGATGTTCCGACGGAGGGATTTGAACTCGGGGCTCAAAAGCCGAAGTCCTAAGCTCGAACCGTTACGCCACAGGTGTTTCTTTTTTCTTGAGGGGTGTAGAATCTTTATTTATGGTCACTGATGAATTCTGGGGTCAGCCTTCAGCGACACGGTATTATCTTAATCTTCTCAGAGTCGAGCAGGGTCAGGATATCACCCTGACAGGCTCAGCCGTTGATGTTACGGATGTTGTGCTGGTGTAGATTAATCAAGGAACTCGACACGGACAGGGACATACACTGGGTGTGTTCCAATACCCACCGCAGACGACTAAATAGGCAGCTAAGCGGTCAGCCGCCATCGTAAGGGGGCCCTGCAACATTTTTTCTGAGTTATAATGGAATAGTCTCACTATTAGCGCATGAACGCCTCACGAATCACATGCCGCAAACATTTTTAGAATCCGTCAAGTGCGAGCGGAGTTGCAGGGACTTGTCGCACGCTTCAAGCGCTTTCTCTCTCCTCTCGTACCAACGAGCGCACTGAAAGCTACACAGGAGGACAAGGGGTCAAGTAGATGCGGCCCTGCGGAAGCGCGCGTCATGACCTTGGACACTTCCCTCGATTTCCCTCTTTCCGAAGGAGATAGAATTCATGTCGCACTGATCGCCTCACTGCCTCTGTTTTCTGTTGTTTCATTGCGAGAGCAGTGAAGTATATGCTCACTGAAGGAAAGAGCACATTTGGTAGTTAGTCAGCGCCGTGGTCTCGTGTCCTTTCTTGTCCCGTCTTTTTAACGCTGTTTTTTACTCGTTATCATGAACTAACCAGCCCAAATGCGTGCCCTACTGCAGTTCACTTTCGTTTTTTTTTTTTCTTCAAACGCGCGGCTGACTTTCAGTGTGATCGAGCGCGGGCACCTGGCGGCATCCTACGGCGACCACGGTAACTATGCCGCTCACCATTCTCAAATCAGCCAATAGCGGTGACTTTGGGTATATGACGCAGTAATTTGGGTCTACGCCCAATAAAGAAGGGCGTACGACAGGGAGACACGATCTCTCCAATGCTATTCACCGCGTGTTTACAGGAGGTTTTCAGGGCCCTAGATTGGGAAGAATTAGGGATAAGAGTTAATGGAGAGTATCTCAGTAACCTGCGATTCGCTGATGACATTGCATTGATGAGTAACGCGGGAGACGAATTACAGCTCATGATTACTGAACTGGATACGGAAAGTAGAAGAGTAGGTCTGAAAATTAATATGCATAAAACTAAAGTAATGTGGAACAATCTTGGCAGAGAACAGCGCTTTGCGATAGGTGGCGAGGCACTGGAAGTTGTAAAGGAGTACGTCTACTTAGGACAGGTAGTAACCGCGGAGCCGAACCATGAGAGTGAAATAACTAGAAGAATAAGGATTGGATGGGGCTCATTCGGCAAGCACTATCAAATCATGAATGGTAGTCTACCACTATCTCTCAAGAGGAAGGTATATAACAGCTGCATCTTACCGGTACTTACCTACGGAGCAGAAACCTGGAGACTTACAAAGAGGGTTCAACTTAAATTGAGGACGACGCAGCGAGCGATGGAAAGGAGAATGATAGGTGTAACCTTAAGAGACAGGAAGAGAGCAGAGTGGGTCAGGGAACAAACGGGGGTTAAGGATATCATAGTTGAAATTAAGAAGAAATGGATATGGGCCGGCCACGTGGCACGTCGGCAGGATAACCGGTGGTCATTAAGGGTAACTGACTGGATTCCAAGAGATGGCAAACGCGTGAGGGGGAGACAAAAAATTAGGTGGGTAGATGAGATTAAGAAGTTTGCAGGTATAACGTGGCAGCAGAAAGCACAGGAGCGAGTTGATTGGCGGAACATGGGAGAGGCCTTTGCCCTGCAGTGGGCGTAGACAGGCTGATGATGATGATGATGATGATGAATTTGGGTCTATTGCATCACATGTACAGAGAAGAGGGGGCGATTTTTAGCTGACTTTGAAAATTAATTGGAAATTCCGGGCCGCGTGCTGCGCTTTAATGTCTGGCTCGCCGGTTCTCGGGAGCCTCGATTACTGATCGGCAGCGTTTTCTGACCATGCTCAAAAAGTGCTGCAAGGCCCCTTTAAGTCACATTTCAATTCTCACGTAGACGACGAAATAGACAGCTTTTAGAAGACGGCATCGGAGACGAATACGATGCAGGCTACCTTGCTTTCCAAACAAAATGGCGGCTAAGCGAAATGCGCGGACAGCCCGGACCTCGCCGGTATGATCGTCTATGCGCTCAATGTAAGCTACATTCAATTTTTCATAGATATGAACAGGAAAGAAGTTAAAGAAATAGCAGTTATGCTTGTTTTTCTGAGCTTGCTCTCGTCGACGTGAAGTGGCGTCACGTCGCACAGATATCATGCAGATGTGTTCCACTATTCGGAGTACTGGGGCGCGATGCTGTCTTCTACGCTGTCATTGTATAGACTGTCTACGATGCTGCCCAGAAATGAGACACAGCCACTGTCGCTAGGATCCGGTATGATCCATAAACCTTTGTTGCACATGCAAATTTGACTTGCATTCGTGTTGACGGCTGAAATGCCGACAGTTCACTGTCACAGGCGCCAGCCCCGCCAAGTGGAATAGAACCACTTTACGAATGCGTCCCGCGTGCTGACAGAGTATCATCGAGTCACCGTTCAAACAAATAAATACATTAAGATAGACAGATAAAATAGGTACTTTATAGTGCAGATAGATACTTTAAGGAACACTTAGTCCAGTGCTGCAAGTATTGACTGTAACGAAGGTTGCAAAATCAAGGCGATCAAATTAAAGGACCTCTGAAAAATTCCTGAAGATGCAAAGAACGAGCGCGTTCTTTCCTCCTGGCATTTCCCATCTTTTCGACACGATTGGTGACATTAACAGTCTGTTCACGTGACGTCATGAGGAAATAAGCTCTCGATTGGTCCCCATACGAAGTATAGCAGTTGTGAATTGTCTCCTACCTTGCTTTGCCATGCAGTCGAACGATCTTTCTGCCTTGTCTCGCATGACTATCGTGTGCGATCAGCTGATTTCACTTCGTTTTGTGCATTGTCGACTGCGCAAGCGGAGGTAACAGCGTGTAACCGAAAAGTGCTACAGTCCTGATAGGCTTAACGCTTAGTGCTTGCATTGTCCACGTGTTTTATGAATAAGCGGCGAGGAGGAGATAGCCCCTGCTGGAAGGGTATAAGGAAGGTGAGAAAGCAACCACTCTCTCGTCTTTCAACTTGTAGTGGTTTGGAGGCCCTTTAAGGGGGGGTCAATGACCTCTATTACCCACATACATCTCTGTAAACAATCAGATCCTGGTGTTGAGTAAGGGCTGTTTCAGTACATCTTCAATAAGTAATAAACGATGTGACGCTGAGAGCGCTGTTATTCAAAATGAAGGTAAATAACGCAAAACAGTTGGTGGGCTTGAAAAGCGAGCGGTTGTACCGTCTCTTTCTATGTCGTCCTTTGTACGTGTTCGCTAGCGATATGGAAGCATACAATCAATACCAACTAGCCCAGCTGAATGCATAAACGGGAAACAAAAGTTTGCGCTTGCTGCACTTAGAGTTCCTTCTGACCATTTCACTCCTTCAGTCATCAATCATGCGTCAAGTGAGCGATGGGTGTTGGCGCTTCTTGTATGATTTAAGCACACGTGCCGATCGAACAACTCCCTCGTAAAACACCGTGCACCAACCTGTGGCCGTGAAAGACAGCAACGATAATAAGGGGACGCAGCACACCTGCATAACTTCTCGACACCTAACACTGTGCAACCTTCGCAACAATCAACCTGTCTCAGGTGTCTTCTCGCTCGCGGCAAGTCGCGAAGTAACGACAGCACTCCAGATTGGCGCCTGCGCCAAACGCGGCACGTGCTCCAAATCACCAAGTTAGGCGAGTCAGTTGTCGACAGTCCCGAAAAGCAATTGTTCAAAACGCGAGTCGCACTTGCACAGTCGTCGTCGCCGCCGGCTCGCTTCCTAGTTTTGGACACGGTCCATTGCGCGTGCTCGAACATTTACGGCGCCATTGACGTGTCGCAGGTGCACGTCTGAGCGCGACGAGCCTGTATTAGCGCCGGCTCGCCGTATTCGCGCTCGTGCCGCTATGCGAAGGACTGCGCTTCCGCCGTTGCCGTCACATCGTTACGCTATACACGCTAAGCTCGTCACCGCGACTCGGAGACGGGCGGCGCGACGAGCGCTAATCATCTCCAAAAAAGATTCACACGAACAAAATATAATGATCGAGATATACCGTATTGGCTTTTGTAAGACCCGGCACGGTGGTGTAGTGGTTACGGTGCGCTGCTGAACCGAAGGCCGCGAAGGTGGAGGCGAAAGTGCTTCAGGCCCGTGTTCTTAAACTTAGGCGCACGTTAAAGAACCGCAGGTGGTCGAAACTTCCGTAGCCCTCCACTACGGCTTCCCTCATAATCGTATCGTAGTTTTGGGACGTGAAACCCCAAAAATTATTATTGGCTTTTGTATAAGGGCGGCACTTCTTTTTCACGCTTTTGACGCGGTACTTCCCCTACACGGAATCGAGTGATTTGGCCAAATTTTTTTACGACGATAGTCAAACGCCTTCATGTATACGAAGTGCTTGGGATTTTAAAAATACTTCAATATACAGGACATAACGAAGTAAGCTGCATTGCTTCGTTATGCAACTCATTTCGTTATAAAGATGATGACGCTGCAACGCTCGCAATACAGCCGTCAACGCAACGAATACTTCGTTTTACCGGTCATTTCGTTATACAGGAGTTCTTCAATACATCGACAAAGAAGAAAACGAAGAAAAAGACTTTCGCCTTCGAGTCGTCTTAGGCGAATATAAGCGACCATGTAAGTTTTTCTCGGATTTCTATTCTTTGTTCGATATTTCTTTTTTTTTTTCAAAATCTTTCTCGGGTTACCATATTTGGTGGGATACGGCACATACAAGAGTCCATACGGCATCACAGAGGCCAGACTGTTCACGCGTGGAGGAAGGGAAAACCTAAGTAGGCGCGACTTCTCAAAGTCAAGGCGAGAGGCAAGAATGCATTCGCGCGCCACTCCAAGAGACGTACAAAAGAAAAATCGGGAGGCGTTGTTCCTAATGACAGCGCGATACATGGCTGCTGTCCGAGTCCCTTTTCGAAGCGCCTGGAGACGCGCAGGAGACGAACGCACAAGCAGAAGAGGAGAGGGGGGCAGTAGTGCGTAATGGGTGCATTACGTGGGGGGGGGGGACAAAAAAAGGGAAGAGCTAGAGCGTGCGAAACAAAACTTAAAGACATAAAAAAGAGGATGTAGCGGGAGCGCTCATGCGGATAAGGCCATGCAAATCTGCGCCGCTAAGCTAGTGGCCGCGGGAGATGAAGTGAAAAAGAAAAAAAAAGATAAATAAGCAAATGAAACAGAGAGAGAAAGAGAGAGGAATAAGAAGGGGAAGCAACATGGCGCGCCCACGTGTGCAACCAATTCGTCGCGGTCCGGTTAACTGCCGCGCGTGCTTATTCGATCGATTCCGAAACCTCGTGTACGACGGGGCTAGGCTCCTTCACTGCGCACCCGTTATGTCTTTTTTCTTTCTCGTTTTTTTTAGATCTGTTGCCTTGTCTCTACCTCTCTCGCTCTGTGGTGCCTCAGTAAATCGACATCAATTGTCTCCATAGGCCTGCGCTAGGGGAGGGGGGGAAGCGGGGGCTGAGAAGCCAGGGACCAGAGGCAGGCAATTGTTAAAGCACGTCATCGCATTAGTTTCATTTATTTATTTTTTATTCATTGCGCAGCATGTAGTCTTTTGAAGTAGAACAACCGGCGGGGAAGTTGGAGGGGGAGGGGGGGCTGCGATGAAACATTGCCCCACGCCCCCTAATGGGGAACCCTGCGCACGCTTATGATTGTCTTTGATAGCACAGAAGATGGCCGCGTTTGAGAGAAAGAAGCAACTTCGGCAGAACTAACTCGGCTTCTGATAACTACGTGTTACATTGTCACGATATACACATAGATACGTCGTCTGGCTCAAGTAGAGGTCTACGAATATATACCTGCTTGCCGTAGATTTCCAACGGCACCGAGACGGTGCTTTCGCCGCCGGTTACGTTGTGTTGCGACACACTATTGGAGAGTTTTAGGGCAATAAGTACACTTCTTTAGGGGAGCTTTATGCAGCTGTCCATTGAACGCAACACAGCATATATATGCATTTAGGAAAATTGGGAACGATATAAAGTACTAAGTAGTCCACAGAGTTGTACGTAACGCGTTACAAGTAATCGATTACTTGTAATCAATTACATCTTCTTGTAATATTGTAATACAATCGATAACTTTTTTCAAAACTGCCACGTTCTGGGTAAGTCAATTACACTGTGTTGTAGTTAATTACAGATAATCAATTAACTCTTTCTTCCTAAATCAAGTTGTAGCCAGTCTTCTACAGCAGTTCTCGACCCAAAAAAATCACAGCATATCCACGGAGTGAATGATGATGAGTGGGCGAAGCTGCGGAGGTTCATCGGTAAACCGTGAATCTTCCGTGAATTCTGCCCAGTACATCATCACCGACGTGAGATCGGGCGCGTTTATACTAAAGGTTCGATGAGTTATGACGACTTGCAGCTCACTTTAATTTTACATGTACGCTGTGAATTTTCATTGTTTAGAAAACCATTGCTTTAGAAAACATCTGGCGTCTTTCGTTAAGCAGCTGGCGTATTTTCGTTTTGCTTTAGAAACATCTGGCGTTCTTTCGTTTTGCTTTTACAAAACATCTGGCATCTTTCGTTGGTTTATTTCATCAATCAACGGCGTTTTGAACAAAATTTTTATTGTTTAATCACGCACAGGAGAAATCTCACCAGACACTACCTTGGAGGTAAACAATGGCTGCTAATGGGAATGAGAGACAAAAGAAGTCGGCTTTTAGCTAACACTTACACTTCTACTTCTACTAACGTCTCCTACTGGAACATGCCAATGGCTGCTAATGGGGAATGAGAGACAGAAGAATTCGGCTTTTAGTTAACGCGCACGCTGCGAATTTTTTATTGTTCAACAACGCACAGGAAAAATCTCCCACCGGCACCACCTTGGAGGTCAAAGCAAGACTGGTTACGCACTACGACTACTACGACTACGACTACGAGGGACGAACGGGTGCCGCCTTAAGGAGCTTCGCCCCTAATATATCCGACCGCACTATGGGGACACCCCCCCCCCCGCCCCGCCCCCTTCTCCTGTACTGTCAGACGGGGGGCCCTAACAGAGCCCATCTTTTCCCATTTTCCTTGGCCTTACGCGCAACACTTTACCCGAGCACCAGCAACAGCGAAACGCGACACTTCAGAGAGGACATGAACACTAGCATCGAAGCGCTGCGCAAATACGAGCTAGTGCGCAAGGTGTTCGTACGTTATAACATCGCCCTTCACTGGAGCGCATGCATCCAGTGTTCAGTGCAGCAGCTGACCTCTTAAACGAGGAAACGTGGAAGAATCTGAGACAACTTTGAAAAAAAAAACTCCTGCTGAAAATTAACGCATAACACTATACGACAGAAGCCACAGTAAGGCCTCCCAGCCTTCACGTAAGACAGCCTTGTCTTTACCCTGCAAGCAACAGTAGTTCCTTGTAGATTGAGTAAGCTTGTGTTATTGCGTTACGGCAATAAACTTTTGAACGAAAGTAACGCAAAAGTAATCGATTACATTTCTGTATTTACTCAGTTACTTTTCTGGGGCTGTAATTGATCACTGCAATCAATTACACTTTAAAGGAATTGTAATCGTAATCGGTTACTTATTTTCAGTAACGCGTACAAGTCTGGTACTACTCCACTACGGGAGAGCGGTAAGCTGTCCCTTAACACAACAGGCGTATTATCAACTGTGTTTTGAAAACAAAGAGACGATTTAAAGCAATATCATCGTCAGCTTGATTACGCCGGCTGCAGGGCGCAGGCCTCAACCATGTTTCTCCATTAACGCGATCCCGTGCTTGTTGAGGCCGCGTTATCCCCGCAAACGTCTTAATCTCATCGGCCCACCTAACGTTCTGCCTTACTAGGATCCAGTCTGTTACTCTTAATGACCCGCGGTTATCTTTCCTTCGCGCTACAAGCCCTGCCCATTTTCCTTGATTTCGACTAATATGCCCTTCAAGCCCGTTTGTTCCCTGACCCACTCTGCTCTCTTCTTGTCCCTTAAGGTTACACCTATCACTTCCCTTTCCATGGCTTGCTGTGTCATTCTCGATTTAAGTTGAACCCTTTTCGTACGTCTCCAGGTTTCTGCCCCGTAGGTATACGTACCATTAAGATGCAGCTGTAATATACCTTCCTCTTGAGGGCCAGTGGTGAACTTTAGTACCATGCATGATCTGAGAATGCCTGCTAAATGCGCTCCATGTAATTCTGATTCTTTAACGCCCATCTTATCATTCCTATCTGCAGTCGCTACCTGCCCTAAGTAGACGTATTTTAAGCACTATGTGCTCGAATCCCGGCCGCGGCGGCCGCATTTTTGATGGAGGCGAAAATGCTTGAAGCTCGTGTACTTAGACTTAGGTGCACGTTAAAGAACCCTAGGCGGTCGAAATTTCCGGAGCCCTCCCCTACGGCGTCTCTCATAATCATATGGTAGTTTAGGGACGTTAAAGCTCAACAATTATTATGGGCTCTACCACCATCTAGCGGCCGTGACTTTACCAAGAGGGTTATAAAATACGTTATATCCAAGGAGGTTTAAAAAAATTTCTGGAGTGGAAGCCCTCGAAAAGCCTTGCCAGCGAAAGTGAAGCCAGCTTTTGCCCACCAAAGAGCTCGGAAACATGCTCTTTTCTGGTGGTGCCTACTTAGAGGTCAAATGGCTTTGATCTGTTAGTGTAAATGCTACGTTAATTATAAAATAAAAGATCGTTGTTGCCGACAAAAGTAACCCGTCGAGAGGGGTATTGGAGAGTGATCTGCAATAAAATTTGCCATGACTTTGAGGCTTATTTACAAAAACTTGTACCACAAAGACACACTTGCACCAGTATCTGACCCGTAAAAGTTGCCATATTAAACTTCTTTGACGTGCGTGGAAAACGCTCGCTTTCCTTCGCCAAACGCCGATGCTTTATCGTGCCCCTACTAAGATGGCGGGCGCAGCCGCCATCTTTTGGTGGGCACGGCTTCACTATTGCGCAATAATCGCCACTCCAGCAATTTGTTTTAACCTCCTTGGTTATATCCTCCTTGGGCTCTGGTCGCTCCAATGTCCGTAACATCTGGAATCCGCCGCCTGCTTGCGCGCAGTGCTATTGGAGCCGTTAGTACCAGGGCTGCAACGATGTGCTCTTACATTTCAGCACCAACTGTGGCGCAAGCTTTTTCAACAGCATCTGAATGGAAACATGTGTTAAATCTAAAAGCGTTTCCGGCAATAACTAACAACAAAGTGTACCTCCTGCAAGAAACGCGAAACCTTATATTTAAAACTCTCGATTCTTACGGGCATGCGCCGCTACAGTGACAGGGTTATGAATACAAACACCTCAGCTTCCGCGCTGCCGCTGCTGAGTCGGGGGAGTTGGCCCGTTGGGCTACGCAGTAGTGATGCAGAACTATCGGTTATCGATAGTTTTTTTTAAACTATCGATAGTGTAAACAAACTATCGATAGTGCTATCGGTAGTGCCATCGTTAATATTACTAGGGATATTACTGCCACGCGTGTTCATTGCTTTGCTTTGACGCATTCGTTTTGAGTCACCCACAAAGACTGTTAGCAACGTTTGACGCAGAGAACCTTCACAATTGTTTGAGATCATTCCGTTGGGACTACGCGCCCAACGCGAATAGTCAAGTTTATTCGAGAGCTTACGCGAGCACCAGCGATAACGCTGGAAGGTTTGATGAATGATGCATAAAGGACGACTCGTTCCATCGATGATGAGATTACTCAACGGCTGACGACTGCTCCCGCCACTATCAGTGCGCAGCATGTATCGCTTGTATTTTGAGTTTTGATTTTCTGGACACAAGTTTTGATTTCTGGACACAAGATTTGGCTTTTGATTTTCTGGACACGTTTCCCAGTTTTGCTGCAGCATATTCCACCGTCACAACCACTTGACAATACCATCGATAGTGGTGTGAATAATGATGATGTTGCTGGCCGGCCATATTGCCAAAACATTTTCGATAGCCTACTACCAGCTTAGCTTAATTTGTGGGCAATTTTTGGCAGACAATTAATTATTTCCGCCGTGAAAATGGCGGAATATATCCATCAATAAACTCGTATCCAAAAGCAGCCAGTTACACCTTACAATTAACTTCCTGATATTTTTTTTTATTTTGAAATCATAAAATGCAATATCAATTTCAAGCCGCGTAGTCCCACCGCATGTAAAGGCTTCCTTTCCGCTACAGCTGAACAGTTTGACTTTCTGATCATTTGTCAGCAAAGCACCCTGGTGAAGAATGCAATGATGTAAACTTTCTTGCCTTCAGCCTGCTCTTACGGCTACACTATGTACCACGCGCGCGGGGAACCAAGGTTATTCTGCAATGAGTCCGCGCTGTTGATTTTATACTATCGATAGTACCATCGAATTTCTTACTATCGATAGCGCTATCGATAGTATTTTTCACCATCGATACTTCGATAGTGAGTCAGCTATCGATAGTATCGATAGTACCATCGATAGTTCTGCATCACTACTACGCAGGCGGGCTGTCTCTCCTTCTCTTTCTTGTTCCTCATATTCTCACGCTGTGCGCGCCGTCTCACAAGCCGCTCGTTTTACACTTGTGCTACACGAGCACTCTTGATATCCCATCGAGACGATGGCGATCGAAACGCCATAAATAACTCTTCAGACTCAAAGGAGTTCTCGCGCTGCAACACGGCAGTATTGAATGGCCGTTGAGTGATTCAGGCGTTTCTCGCAAAGAATTGTGTGGCGCTGCGGGTCTCTACATTAACGCTTTAGCATTAAAGAGCTCGTTTCGCAGAAATTCCGGAGTCGGTGTCGGTGTCGGCCTCGTTGGTTGCAAGCGAAAAATCAGGATTGTCCGTGAGCAAAAACTCGAGATAGAGAAATAATAAAAAAAAACCTCGGCTCGAGTGGGAATAGAACTCAGGCCCTCTGCATGGCAAGCAGGTGCTCTACCACAGAGCCACGCCATTGCTTGGAACTGCTTTCGAAAAAAAAGCTTACACGAATGTCGTTTAATGGGAGGAGTATTCTTCACGCATGTAATGTTGCGTGGCAGAAGCCTAGAATCGCGCCAGGCGTCAAGACTTGTGTATTGCACAACGAGTGAGAGGTTTAAAGGCCCACCCATCACAAAGCGCTTAGACATATCTAATCACCATCAGCTGCAAAAGCAGCAACAAAGTGAACAGCTGTTTAGGTTCGCGTGTTCTGTTACGGACGCGTAGTCGGTACTTCGCTGAAGGAACAATCACGGTGTATATAGTGGGCACTTCGCAGCAGTATTTGCAGTAGGCGTTCTAGGAGTATTAAACGGACAACGTTACCCTCACAGACGCTAAGTTTCTTGCGGCGTGGTTCAGCTGTCCACCGAGAAACGAGGCTAGGCTACCGATTGAGAAGGCGATGCGAACATGGCGCTATTACGCTATCGCGTTCTACTCTCGAGGCGAACGTCAAGCGTCCTCCAATTTTCGTTGTCATGTCAACGAGGGACTTAAAAAACAATATAAATCCACTTAAAAGCATAAAATATCTGTGATTTTTGTTTGAACATTTGAATAAATTGTTTATACGAGGTTACGAATACATATTCGGTTTTGGAGTTGTTGAGCTGTGAAGCTGTGGCGAGCGCGACACGGCGAGACAGCACGATGAAGAGAAGCAGGTCGCTGTTGTCCAGATGGTGCGCAGTTCGCACATTTCAAGTGGCAAAAATACTTTAGTAAACGATTCATAACACTGAAATATACTGTTTTTTTATTGCATACTGGTTAGATTTCTCTTTCCTAATCGTGAGTACGAGCACACTGTAAACGAGAGGGCACGTTCGTGCTGCTTCCGCTTCCGTTGTTCGATGGCTATCGAAGTTTCGATAGAGTTGTGGGGTGCTCCGTTGGCTCGATAGACTGTTGACTCGACGGCCCCCGAAACGTCCGTGTTACACGTATACGGGTAGCTCGAGTGCTTCGTGTTCTCTCCTCTCACGCTGAGCTGATCGGTTGCGCGCGTTGCATTGGCTGTCGCGCTGTATTTTACTGCAGCTCATGGACTCATTCGGTCTGTGTAAGTTGTGTACCGAGCATTTACCAAGCGACTGCCCGAAGAACACCCTTTTTGAGGACGTAGAACCCAGAAAAGTGACAAAAATTTTGAAAATAAGTCTACTGTACTTCTTCTAAGGGCGTCGGATAAAATGAAACCACATATCTATCGCACACAAACGGTGAGACCTCCAGCGTCTAGCAGAAGATATACACGCGGCATAAATGTAAAGGAAGCCACTCTGCTTAGGTGTGTGTGTGTGTGTGTGTGTGTGTGTGTGTGTGTGTGTGTGTGTGTGTGTGTGTGTGTGTGTGTGTGTGTGTGTGTGTGTGTGTGTGTGTGTGTGTGTGTGTGTGTGTGTGTGTGTGTGTGTGTGTGTGTGTGTGTGTGTGTGTGTGTGTGTGTGTGTGTGTGTGTGTGTGTGTGTGTGTGTGTGTGTGTGTGTGTGTGTGTGTCGTTATCGTTCTCCAATCATACGAGTTGCAAAGCTCCCCGTAGGCCCCAAGTATCAAAATCCGAACTCGCCATTGGCCAATATCGCCGGTGTCTGCTGATACGCAATGTAACTGTGCGTGTGCGTGTGTGTGTGTGTGTGTGTGTGTGTGTGTGTGTACGTGTGCGTGCGTGCGTGCGTGCACCCCTTTCCCATCTAACGGGGGTGCAAAGTCTTCCCCATATCTTCGCTAAGTCGGCCTGTCCCCTCATTGTTTAAGGTGCAGGGTGTCGGGCTTGCAGTTTTTTTACAATAACGGCAGAGGACCCCTAATGTTGCATTCCAAGACTTGCTTGCTTCCCACTTTTACCCTCGGGAAGCCAGGGACCAAAGGTAGGCCATCTTGAGAAGCACGTCACCGCTTCATCATGATTTTTGTGTCTATTGCAAAGCTCGTTTTCTTTCGGACTCAACAAGTAGAGGGCCGGGGGGAAGGGACACCTACTACCACCTTTCTCTATAGGCTGACCCAATGGGTGCGCACTCCAGACAGAGGAGGCTATCCCACGACGTCATGAACGGTCGGTAACGACCCCTTCAAAGAACGTTGCCGAGTGCATGAGCGGGACTGTTTCTTTAGTCGCAGAGGCAATCGGCTGCCGTGTTTCGGTCGCCTGGGCGGGGCCTATCCGTATTTCTTACGTTGTACCCGACTATACTTCGTTCATCGTAGCGCGTTTCCGTACTCTAAAGAGTGCAGAAGCAGAACTTCCGGTCGACGTCACATTGCGGGATGGTCACGTGTTCTGAGCAGAAAACGTCCCGTCCCGTATGATGTCACTGGTTCAGCGGCATGTTGACGTCGACTCCTGTTTTGACAGTAGTGATTATGGGAAAATAGCGGGGACCGCGAAGCGGCTCGGCGTAAGTCATTGGCCGCCCTCCCAGCAACACGGGTCCACCACTGACCCTGGCAAAAAAGCGATACCTATGCAGCCTACCTCTGCCACTCTCAGTCACCGCACTTCATCTAGAGCCACTGAACTGGCTGCACTGTGGGACGCTATCAATTACATTGTAGATCAGCCCGGGTGAGTCTTGGGTCACCGACTCAAGAGCGGCCCTGCAGTTTCTAAAGTCCCCACGTAGGAAGGAACATCTTGCAATGGACATCAAACGTGTACGTAAAAAGCCTGCGATCTGCATCACAGCACTGTTCTGGAACGGATACCAGCCCACTGCGGTGCACAAGGCAACGTCCAGGCTGATCGAGCTCCCAAAGCTGGAAACGACGCCTGGAGAGAAATGGTCGATACACCTTTCTCGAGAAAAGACGCTCGTATCGGCACACGCTTGGCGCTTCCAGCGACCCCTCTGGACAGATGCAAGTCACTCGTACGGGCCTCCATACAAAACTGATCCATCGTGTGACTTCTACATACCGCGAGACCTTAACAGACAAGATTGAAACATGCCGCATCAAACTAAACGTCGCCTATACGAACTACTTCTGGACCAAGATTAAACTGCCTGACCCGACCATTAGCATTCAATGCAACGCCCCAGAAGACCTGCAACACGGTACGTGTGACTGCAGGCGATACGCATCAGAGCTCTGAAAGCGGCATAACGCCTTCAAGGGGATTCGAGCTTAGAACTGCGGCATATCCTCGGCGCATGGCAAAGTACCGCCCGTGCGTTACGCGCCACGAAAGCGCTGTTGACGTTCTTGTGGGCCACGAGCATTGAAGGGACACTAAAGTGAAACAACGACTTACGTCGTATCAGTAAATAACCCTTTCAGAAAACCAAAGGCATGAACTACTCTTGCCGTGAGAAGACGCTTAACGCTTTCAGGGCCAGTGATTCCAAGTGGAATCATCAATTTTGTAGGTCAGTCAGCAAGCACCTGCTAAAGATTACGCGTTTTTCTTCCTCAAGAGCTCATATTTAGCATCTACTCTACATATACCGGGTGTCCCAGCTATCTTTAGCCAAGGGTTAAAAAATACAATATTCAAAAATATACAATATACAAATATACAATATACAAAAATACAACCCCAACTGCATTATTTGCGATAAAGAAAGTCTCACGTATACCATTTTTTCCAAGCTGCAAAGAAAGCCCGCGAAATACAAAAAGAACCACGTGACTAGCGCGTTCGCGCGCTGCGAGAATGCTGCCCTCGGCGCGCGAATGCGCAAGTCACGTGGTTCTTTTTTGTATTTCGCGGGCTTTCTTTGCAGGTTCGAAAAATGGTATACGAGAGACTTTCTTTATCGCAAATAACGGAATTGGGGCTTCTGAGGACGCTGTAGAACTTTGCAAGCAGCATTTCTTGCCTAAAGTCAATATTTACCAATATAGTTAAATAATCCTAATTAACAAATTAGTTAATTACAAAACAAAAAAAATTATGTAGTGCGCAAGGTGCCTGTCAGCAATTTGCAACTGATTTCACTCGCCTGCCTCTAATATTGTATTTTTTAACCCTTGGCTAAAGATAGCTGGACACCCTGTATATGATGCCAACCCAGTACACACAACCATGGAGGATTTTTTTTTTTCTTTCCTCCATGCACACAACAAAGCGATGTCACGTGCGAACGAATAAATTAAAGAAGCGGTCGCGCTGTTCGCGTATTTCGCTGAGGTGGCCTCTTCTTTCACCTTGCAGAGATAGGGCATTTATTTTATTTCTTTGTCGAAAATTTGAATTTCGGCAATTGGGCATTATGCTATGCCATCTAAATAACTTCTTAAGTAATAAATTAACTAAAAATAATGGAAATATTATCAAGTAATAGTTATTAAATTAATTTGGACATTATTAATCCTAACTGAAAAGAGTACGTGAGCAAAGATTTTAAAAAAGCATTTTTGGACTACGATGGTCATGCGCATCTCAAAATGTAAAAAGCAGTTGCTGACGCTGAAAATATCAATTTGGGTCCGAAAGGGTTAATAAGCGAGTAAACTGGCAAAAAGAAAATGCGAGTGGCGACGCCTCCTTGAAGTTCTTGCAGCAACTCGCTGTGACGTCACAGATTTCGACAGCGTCTATCAGGGCCTACATAGTTCTTAATCGGCAAAAATGAAGCACACTGCCCTCTGAGGAGCCCAAAGGCATAACGTGCCAAGTATCAGGAAACGTCGTTAACCCAATGTGACCAAAACACAAGAAAGGAAGAAAAGAAAAAAAAAACGCTGAAATCTTTGACGTCACGCCGACGACCATCTGCACAAATTTCGGCGCGAAATTCGAGAAATGCCACTTTAATTCTCTCTTACATCATTAAAGATATGTGCAGGAGTGAAATTAACAATCGTCGAAATTGGAAGAATATTTTATCCGTTTAAATTTATTCGTTGTTTCCCTTTAAAATGCCTTTAAACGACACAAGGAACGAATGCCAAAGAATGCAACAGGCAATTAGGCCATATTAGGACAATTAAGCTGAATTAGGGACGACAGCACGTCACCTGGGCCAGTTAACAGAGCCAGTTGGTCAATACACGACACAAGTAGTGGTGTTCACGCGCTACGTCTTGCCGAAAGACGGGTTCCTTTTGCTGCGGCCCTCGAGCTTCGCGACTTTCCCGACAGCCGCGACACACGGCGACATGGCGACCGCTTTTCGTCGACAGCACGCGAAACACGGACTTGGTAAACAACTCATCATGTTTCGGCTGCTGCCTCCGGCAAGCCCGTCGCTTTCAGAACCCGACCGTCCGCCTACAGATACTACGTCATTCATCCTTCTCCGCCGGGTCAGGCAAACGACCAGCGCGATCGCCTACGCTGGGCCCGAAATAGCCTCACACGCCGCGGTCTCGTGACGCTGCATGGCACGAGGTGAAAGACTGAATTTCTCATTGCGTCAGCCGTTCTTGTCGTGTGTGTGGCAACCAGGACGTTAACTAAAGATCACCGCCCAAGCACTCCGTACAGAAGGTTAACCGACGAAGCTGTAACATGGCGGCCCCGGTGTTTACCGCTGGGTAAATCCCGGTGGTCCATTAAAGTCTTTCTCAATTATTGGCTACGTCTGGTTAGAAACCTCAAGTGGCGCTTGCCGCCCGTTGATGATGATGATGATTGCCTTTATGAATGGCTCACACCCACTCTGCGGGATCAGCCAAGAAACGAATAATTTATAGATAAAAGTGGTCACATATGAATTGCATTAATAGTGATACCTGGCGTTTAACGTCATTTCGCTGGCCATACCGAAACCTATGCACCAAAAAGCGCGTCTGCCATTCACTGCGGAAACGCCCTCCGTGACGACACTGTTTCCCTCGCACGGGGAGGGTTGAGGAGGATAAGCGAGCGCCGTTATCATCCGTTGATCTAGATACTTCGTTTCGTGGCAACGCTTATCCTCCTCCCTCCCCCCCTCCCCATGCGAGGGAAACAGTGCCGTCACTGAGGGCGTTTCCGCAGTGAATGGCAGACGCGCTTTTTGGTGCGTAGGTTTCGGTATCGCCAGCAAAATGAGCCAGATTTCATCGCTCCGCGGTGATTACCAGTGGCCGCCTTTCAAAAATTTCAAAGCGGCTATGGGCTATTTTCAGGAAGGGCTTCCATTCGCCCATTTTACTCGACCACTTATTTCCACTGGTTAAAAAGTTAATTTTCCTAATTTCTATAATTACTGCCGTAATTATTGTTTGTACGCATCTCAAAATGCCCTCTCTCACAGTAAAGGTAACGCCGCAGGTAGCACGCAGATATCTCCTTTCTGTGATTTTTAAAAAATACTGGACACATTTATTGAAACACCCTGTATATTCTATACTACAGTTCGAAATATGCTCTCTCATCCATGTATATGAGAGAGCATCTTTCGAAGTGTAGTATAAAACAAAAATTTGTAACCGTACATCCTATTCCTAGTTGGCTTTAGTCTTTGTCCAACTTTGTCCGGCCAAGTGGTTGTACACCGACACGTTATCTTGTAAAGCACTTATGCATAATATAATTTGTTGGACGGTACATTTGAAAAATGGTCAGCTACTCTTGTTCAGCGTGACCCGAAATTTTTGTTTCCCCTATTCTCACGAAAGCAAGCCTGTATAACACCCCTGCCACTTTAAAAATAAAAAATTGGCCGCGTATCTGCGTGCTTCGCTGCAAATGTCGTGCAAAGACGATAGGAGAGGCGCTGTGTGAGATATGGACGCCATCTGGCAATACGTCGGGAAACATGAGTGCTGTGTTGCGTGCTGGTAGTCCCGGCGCAGCAGCAGGCGAAGACCGGCGGTGACCAACGCGACCGGCGGGGACGCCAGCCAGCCCGAAAACGCGGTTTGGCGCGAAGCGCTGAAGCAGAGAAACGTCCGCACTCAACGAGTACTATCCACACACTCTTTTATTTACACGTCGCCTGGGTAAAACAGGAACGCCAGAGCGGCGCCCACAACCGGCAGCCTGAAGGCCGCCCACAACGCTGCTTTTTCATTTTTTAAATATTTTTTTTCACCTTCTTGGCCTTCTCAAAACTAAAGTTTTTCAGCACCAACCCATGGCATTCGTACAGTCCAATACAGAACCGAAACCGAAACACAACAATGAGCTCGTGCGAAGGGCACGGAGGAAGGCAAATGTCAGCGCAGTCGCATTTTCAGCTTTGTTGAAACAGCGCTCACTAGACGACGACGAAGTAAAAAAAAATCACAGCATATCCACGGGGTGAATGATGATGAGTGGGGCGAAGCTACGGAGGGAATCATCTGTAAACCGTGAAACTCTTCCGTGAAATGCGCCCAGTACATAATATAAAGAGTGTGAAACATCGTGTATATATTAAACATCAAACTTTTATTGTACTGTTGGTTTACGTGGTCCCTTCATTATCACTTGTGATCGGTGAAATGCAAGGAAGAAGTCCGCTCCCGAGCGAAAGAGCGCCAAGAGCGACCGCATTCCCCGCTCGCCCTGTGCGAATTAAAGGCAAGGCTAGAGGGAAGACAGGACGCGCGTTCCACGACGCGAGGTCGGTAGCATGCCCAACGAAAGCCAACGGAACGCGATCGTGCAAGTGCTCCGGCTTCGCATCGCCTCATGGTTCCATTTAGCGTCCCAAAACCAAACATATTGCTCAAGGTGTGCCTTGCGTTTTTCGTAGAAATAATTTCTTTATCATGTACATTAAGACGAAAAGTTGAAAGCTCACTAGAGTGTATCGCCCGCAAAGTATGTCTTTTAGTGTGATTTAACTCTCGTACGGCAGGGTCCTCGCGCCGTTGCCGGTCCACCTCGCCCGTTGACGATCGGGCGAGGTGGCTACATGCAACTACTACTACTACACTTTAAGAAAAACATCTGGCGTTCTTTCGTTCTGCTTTTACAAAACATCTGGCGTCTTTCGTTGGTTTATTTCATCAATCAACGGCGTTTTGAACAAAATTTTTATTGTTTAATCACGCACAGGAGAAATCTCACCAGGCACTACCTTGGAGGTAAACAATAGCTGCTAATGGCAATGAGAGACAGAAGAAGTCGGCTTTTAGCTAACACTTACACTTCTACTTCTACTAACGTTTCCTACTGGAACATGCCAATGGCTGCTAATGGGGAATGAGAGACAGAAGAATTCGGCTTTTAGTTAACGCGCACGCTGCGAATTTTTTATTGTTCAACAACGCACAGGAGAAATCTCCCACCGGCACCACCTTGGAGGTCAAAGCGTAGGACTTGTTACTCACTACTACGACCACGACGACTACGAGGGACGAACGGGTGCCGCCTTAAGGAGCTTCGCCCCTAAAAAGGCACAGGACAGGCGCTGCCTGTCCTGTGCCTTCTTTTACTTCGTCGTCGTCTAGTGAGCGCTGTTTCAACAAAGATGAACGCATACCAACTCGCTCAAGCTTCCATTCTTATGCATTTTCAGCGCAGCTTAAGAAACTAGGGTCCTTAAAATTACGTATGTATGCATTTTCTATTAAAGGAACACGCCACCTAATACATACCTAGTGATGTTGCACCTCAGATATGCATGATATTTACTTTTTGATCGACAACGTTCACAAGTATGAACAGCCGCACCAGTTCAAGACGGCTGGCCCTTGGGCAAGTGGTTCAACTTTGGCCGAGTGGCTGAATCGAGGGACGTGCCGACAAACAGAAAGACAGACCAAAATTTCTGCGTTTGATCTGTGTTCGCCACCTTGATATCTCATGTCCTAGTGAATCTACCACCACGGTGATGTACACGATGGAAGAGAATGGTCACCCGCCCATTTACCCTTCTCCCCTATTCCCTATTGTGTCAATTGTGAGCTATGCTCGTTTGTTGTTATGTTGATCAGACTTCTGCTGTTCGCCCTATGTGAAAGTGTTAGTTTTTGTGATGTACAATTGTGAAAATGTGAATGTGTCCCTTGAACACTGATATGTCACGCAGGATGTATACTCTGTACATAGTGTAAATAAATTTTTTCTAAACAGTTCCCCAAGAAAGACTACCGTCTTTAAAAAAAAGAAACGAAACTGCGCTGTTCCTTCCAGACATCGTCCACTTTCTTTCGCCGTTGTTGTTGTCTTGCAATCCCTCGCGTGGCACGCTTCCTCGTTCCAACTCGTTTCACGCCTGCTTGAATTGTGCATCGCCCTGAATAGCACGCGCAATGCCAACCGCCAAAGCGAAAGGAGCCAGACTGTGTAATCGCCGAAGCAGCGTGTGTGTGCAGTGGCACGATTCTCTCTCTCTCTGCTCGACTCAACACAAAGAGCCACCGTCACGTGCGGGCGCTACAGAATGCGCCGTAATAAACCTCATGCTCTCACTTTCTACTCTTATTTCTTCTCCCTATCTTGTTTGTCTTTTTCCTCTCTTCTCTCGCAGCCTTTGCACCTTTCGCGAGCGGTCACCGATTCTTCGCTCTGAGACGCGGTGGTCTGTCTGGCGTCCGTCGATAAACCGACCACGAGTGAAAGCTCGCCTTTCGAGAGATGGGGAAAAAAATGTCGAGGTATGAACGAAGGGAGGGGTTCAAGGCGCGGCCATCGACAGCGTTGAACAATAATGGCGCCGAATCACCTTGCTGCCTGCTCTGTCCACGAATACCGTAGAGTATAAAGATGTAATGGGCAATCACTTCAGGGTGATCCACAAGATATCAAGCCTGTGTGCTTCACGGACTTGCTCGAGGACAAGCGACGCTGTTCTATCGCATAAGAACTGACTCCGCATAACTCCCCGGTTTGGTCATTCAGGACAGGGCGATGCGCTTCCCCACTCTGTGCCTTCTGCGGTGACATCGGCGACATTGAGCGTTTTTTTTTAGGCTTAGCCCGCAGTTTGACAGGGGAAAAGCAGCGATGGTCCGCAGCCAGCAAAGGGGTTGTCATAGGCACCGGACGTTTGAAGATGCATCATTTTTCGCGAAGGGCCCGCGGCAACGAGGAGGAGCGTGCAAACGAATTTTGATGGTTTACCTGCGAGACAACGAGCTGTTTAACACGTGGTGACATAGTACTACAATTCATGAGATCCTCACGCGGAAACATTGGCAACTACGTAGGCCAGGCTAACCACACTTGCTGCTACAACACCACCACCACAGCCACCACCTACCGAATAAATAAATAAATAAATAAATAAATAAATAAATAAATAAATAAATAAATAAATAAATAAATAAATAAGTGACCGAATGAAAAGATAAATTAGTGGAAGGAATTGATTATCAAGAGAGACACTGATTGAACGGATAGAAAAAATGAAACAAGCGAACGAATCACGAAAGGAATGGTGGAATTAAGTAAATACTGAAGGAGTAAATGAATTAATGAAAGGAATGAAAAAAATAGATTAATTACCACAAAAGACATGTAAATGAAACATGCAGGAAAGGAACACAACGCACGAGAAAAATAATTAGTTAAATGAGAACTGAAATAATGAATTAGTCAATTAAAACGACAAGAACGGTTCTAAAGGAAAGACACGAAGCAAGAAAAGACCGTCCGCAAAAAAAAGAAAAAGAAAGAAAAGAAAGAAAGAAGCGGGAGAGCTGGTACGGACGGGCTTCACTTTCGCTCGACTCTTTACCGCTTGTTTCTCTTTCCACGGTTAATAAAAACGAAGTAGAGATTTGGGTGAAAGCTAAAGACTGGAAAACGAAAGTTGCGGTCAGCGGGCTACTAAGAAAACGCGATATAAAAGCAAGAGGGTAGAAAAGCAAGATCGCGGTTGTATGGCGTAGCAGAGAATGACAGACACCTCAACAATGGCCTCCTGGAAGGATAACAACGAGCGGCAGTTGGCCACTCGGCGGAATCAAAGAGGGCGCGAAAAGTCGCACGTAGTTGGGAAGAATGCGCAGTCAGGCAGGTGCCGATTTTGAGAAAAAAGGACAGAAAAGTCTCGAAGGAGGGCGTGAAAGCAAAATAACTTCGAAGAAAAGAAAAGGGAAGAAAGAAAAACATTCAACTCGAAGCACGAACAGGAAGTAGTGCGGACAATTCACACTGCGGCGTAATGGAACACGAATTAAAAATGAAAAAAGCGGACGAATTCGCGCTGTAAGTGTGAACGGTGTTTTGTACGCGCGTGAAAAAGCAAAGCGAGGTGCTCTCGGCAAGGAAAACGGGCGGAAAACGAAGTTTCGAGAACGTTCGCGGCGAAAATGGAGTGGAAAGAGTGTCTCTAATAACGCGTGGGAGAGAGAAGAGGGGAGGGGGAGCGAAAGTGAAAGCAGAGCACGTGTCTCGACCGAGAACTTTAAATGAGTTTACGTTCTCCGACTGTACATCCAGTATTTTCCGAGAAATTTTGTGATAATATTTCCTCAGTCATACAGGCAAGCGCTATCCGGCGCAACCTAATGGTATCGCCATCCGCTTTAAGGTCGCGACAGCAGCTCTCGATGCTCGTCTGGCACCAACCGCACTCTTGATGTAGAGCCGACGTTTCGAGACTGATGCTGTCGCTCCATTTGGACTTCATTTGGACGTCATTTGGACTTCGTCATTTCAGGAAAAGGTGTCATCCCAGAATTGTGGCTGGTGACAGTTTAGTATCTGAAATTCTTCCACCTGGCCAAACAGATCGGCGTGAAAGATGTTTAGATTTAAGTGATTTCAATAGCTCTTTTTTTTTAAAGACGGACCGAAATTATATTACTTGGCATAACGGCGAATTGAGCTAGTTGTAACAACTATTACAACAGCGCGAAAAAAAAAAAGGTGTAGTTTAGAAGCGATATGATAGGACCTCACTGGTTTACGATGTTGTTTCAAACGTTCATAAAGAAAACGAGTGCACCAGAAGCCTTTTGCCGATCCTTTTGACTTAGAAAGGAGGAAAAGAAAGGGTAAGGCGGATTCTGGATAAGCGTTAGTCTTGCAATATAGTGTTGACGCATTCACAAATAAGAAGTGTTAAGTTCTATGTTCTCGTGCTGGAATTTGGAGGCGGTGGAAAGACAGCAGAGCGCTCTGCCGCCGAAACAAGGACAAGAAAGAGAATAAAACTGAGCAAGCTAAAACGAAAGAGAAAGAAACTAAAGGATGAGACCGTTCTAGACGTCTTCCAGAGGAGATGAAAACGAGAGTGCACGACCGGCGTCGTTTAGCGCGCCGCCCTCCTATAATAGTAGCAGTAGCCGGCTTCTTGACAATGGTGATGGAGCGGGTATATACCCTCTTCACCCTCCCCCTTTTCTCTCAACTGCGTTTACAGCCGCAGAAGCACCCCCATCCTCTTCCCCGTCCTCCTCTCAACCTCCAGTCGCTCGCAAACGCCGCGCCGTTCCTTTCTGGGCAGCGATGTCGTTTCCTATACTAAGAAAGTGGCTATATGAGGCAACGTGCGGTCACGCCGCTTAGGCATTGTGATACCACTGCGGCTCCCGCTTTTTTTTTTCCTCTGTATTTTCTAGTGCTCTCTCTCTCTCTCTCCTAAGGTCTCTTGCTCTGAAACCGAAGCAAGCGCAGCGAAGTGGAGTTTTGCGACGAACGGCCGATTCACTCGAGTTGTACCTTGAGAAGTGCAGAATAGAGCTCCTAGAACACAGGGGAATTCGAAGGGAGTGTCTTTTGATTATGACAGTGAACCGCATCAGGCTGAAAGTTCAGTTTGCGAGTTCCGGCACGCTCTACTTTCGTCATCTTCTTTCTCGTTTTTTTTTTTATTTTTTTTTTTTATTCACGCACTGGCGTGCGCATTCCACAGCGCCCAAGTTTGTAACCAAGCTTTTTTTTTTTTTTTTCGAGAAGAATACTCAGGAGCACGGAAGCTTGGGCGAGTTTGTAGAACATCATGGAACAACTTCAATAGCACTCGTTGTCTCCAATCTTTTTCGTCTGTCCTTGTTTTTGGCGCTTTGAAGTTGTTCCTTAAGAATACTCACACACAGATCAGTTGGTTTCTTAGTAACGAAAGATTTCAGCAGACACAAAACGAGATTGTACAGAAGCGTAAGGTGAAACGTGATCGGCGTTGACTCGCACTAGAATGTTCACATTGTTTAAGCCGCATGTATGTGTATATTAATGCGGGAATTATTATGCCCAGCTTCACTGTGTGGATCATAACATAATGCTCATTCAGTGCAGATTTCATTACTTTAAACTATGTATAACATCTCGTAGGGGAAACAGCGAAAAGACCAGGACAGAAAAGGCGCACATAAACCCACGCGTGTGCCTTTTCTGTCCTGGTCTTCGCGCTGTTTCCCCTACGAGATGATCAACCAACTAGCCGACAAGTTCACCCTTCAAGATATGTATAACACTTCTACTGTGCTATGTAATGACTACTCATCCACCCCACCCCTCGATTCTGATAGGCTACAATAGGAGCAATACTCATCTTCTTTCCTTCATTCATAGCGAGGGCCTCGTTCTGACTGACTTGATGCCTTCAGGTAGTATGCGAGGGATTATTGGTCACCTGCCGGCTCGTAAAACGATCACGTGCTACGTGGCGCCAACAGGCAGAAAAAAGAATATTCCACACTCGCCGCCATGGCTGCGATCGGCGCTGACTAACACTCCTAGGTTTAAAGGCACATATATACCCCATAAAGTGGACGAGGGGATAACCGCCGCAGTAGCTCAGTGGTAGAGCATCGGACGCGTTATTCGCAGGTCGCAGGTTCGGTCCCTGACGGCGGCAAGTTATCTTTTCGTCCACTTTACTTTCTTCACATTTATAGCCTAATTGCTACAAATAACATCCCCTATATTTTCCTTGGCATTATTGTCTGTTAGTTCTCATTAATAGTGTGTCTAACAAAGAAAAAACGAGCCATTAAATGTAATCTTCTTCCATACATATATATATATATATATATATATATATATATATATATATATATATGCGTTTTTAACACGATAGTTTTCTATGCCAGGGTCCACCAAGACTTTCATGACGTATTTCCGGCACGGAAGTACGTCAGCAAAATGAACGCCATCAGATGGCAAATAAAAAAGCTATAAGAAAAAGTTCTGTTGACGGGAGTCGAACCCATGACCTCTCGGTCCGCAACAATGGCTGGCGGGCGTTTTGCCCACGAGAGAGATAAGATTCTTTAATGAAATGCCCGGAGAGGTTAGCCTGGTTTGTCGCCTGGCTTGCTACTCCAGGTGTCGGGTGCTACCGCCAAACACATTACGGAGACTACACGAACGCGCCTTTTATCTTTCACACTTTCCTCTCACAGTGCTCTTGGACTGATCGATGAATGCTATGAGCATCCCTTTCATAACGGGGCGGTGACATCTGTACCACCAGGCTCGAAAAAAAAAACACAGAAAACGCACCGTTGCTACGGCCGTGTCATTCGACGCGTTTCCAATGCAAGTTTAATTTCCTCAACGCTTTAATACACCGTAAGGTGGCAGCTTTAGCCCAAGCCTGGTTCATAGCATCCATCCATATCGAAAAATAGCTCTCCGACACTCGCCTTGCTGTCGTACCGCGTTCCCTGCTCGCCCTGTGAGAAGTAACGGCCAGGCTAGAGGGAAGCCACGACGTGCGTAGCGTTTCTCTTCGCATTTCACGACGCTTTGAAGGAGTGCATCGAGTATCAGTGGTCACTATGTGCTTGTTGATGCCATCTTTGCGCGGGATTCACCCCCCCCCCCCCCATACGCGGTGTCCTGGTATATGTTAAGAACTTCAGCTACCGCAAGGGTTAAATCATGAACGTGGGCGTTAGTCGTCGGTACGGAGATGTGCCACTAGGCGTCAACGTGAGATGCGTCCACATCAAGCGGTGCTATATCTGCCAAACAACAGTAGACATTGTACAAGCTCGTATACCGATGCACTATATACAATAAACTACTTCTGTGACGACAGGTTTCACTTTCGCGTCATACCGGCTCCTATGACTGAAGGATCAGCCATAATTTTTTTTTCAATAAACCCGCAGTTGGAAGACAGCGCTTGTCTCTGTACCCTTTCTTGTCCCTTGTCCGTTCTCTGCTGGTTGCTGAAGACGTTAACTCGCGTTGATGACAATACTGAACTCTACAGGCCGGGGAATGGAATTTTTTTCGTTAGATCGGGAACTTCGTAAAATGGGGTTTCGTTAGATCGAGTTTTAACTGAAGTAGTAAACGTTATGCAGAACATGTGACCAAAGGTGGGAGTGAATAAGGAAATAAACGAGACGAAATAATGGTGATTATAGTAGTGGCGGTGCTAAACACTGATGATAATATAGAGGCTCTCAGAATAGCTGGACGTGCATTATGGCATTAAAGAAACACCATATCCACGAAGTGAATGATGATTGAGGAGCTGGCTCGTAGATAATCGGGTAAACCGTGAATGCTCCGTACAGTTCATCTACTGCCATATAAGGACGTGACACGTTGTTATAGTAGCGATTGTGGTCAGGTTGTTGTCGAACCACAAGTGGTCGCAGACCTTGCAACTGTGGCCGAACGTGTGGTCGAAGAAATAATGCTTGAAGCGCGCGTCGGCGACACCAACTTCAGGTAGCGACCGCTTTCGGCGCTTGGCCGCTGCATCCCGCGCCGCACCTCCTCGAGGTGCTCTTGCTGCCGCTTCCGAACTGCTTCGGCTTCGCGGGCTTGTATCTCGGGGTCCTCACGACGCTGACGTCTCTCTGCGGCCTCGCGAGCTCTCACTGCAGGGTCTTGGCGGCGAGCCCGCGTCGCTGCTGCCTTACGAGCCATCCGCTCCGCCGCCTTGTCTTCTTCGCTCATGTTATTGGTATCGAAGCGCAGGGACTGACGACTGTCGAAAGAGAGAGGAAGCGCGCAGTTGTGGCCCTCTAGCGGTCTCCTATCAAACTAGAGCACGCGCCGGAGTGGAGCGAGCGCCGCATGCTACAGTTGGCTATGCTATATGTGGGTTTGCCTGCGTTAATATCATCATCAAGGCGCTCGAAGAACAAGATGAATAAGACCTCTTTCGCGCGAGCGTGCGCTGAGATGGTTATATTTTACCTGTTTACGCCAAGCTAGCGCGAGCGATGAGAACTAGCGGCTACTACGGCGATGGACAACCCCGAGCATAAGGAGCAAGCTCCTAATAATGCTTTGCCCAATCAAGAGCAAGCGCGCGTATTTCAAATCTAACGGCAGATTTGCGACATCACGTGATCTCGCGAGCGAATTGCACATGCTCGCGCGCTTACACCTCCGCTTTCCGACCTTTTTCACGGCGTAAAAGGTGCCGAGTTTTTTTTAAAGCTGTAATCTTACCGCACAAAACTTTGCACGAACTGAGTGGGATTCGGGGCTTTTTCTTTTTCTTTAAGTTAACTGTATGCTTACGCTATTGCTCGAACAGATATATTTATTGCCAGTCGCCGAACCTCGACATCCAAATAGTTTCCTTGCGACACTCCATGGTCATTAACCTCCTTTTACGCCTTCCCATATAAGTTCCTGCACCGTCTTTCACTGAGCCTTCAAAGATGTCCCTGGTTTTCCGGGAATGACACGTAGCAATAAAAGTATACGGCGGGAACCGAAATAAATTCACAAACGAGCATTATCATGCAGAAACCCCGCAGTTACGTTTATGAGGCGTACGTCGAGGTCGAGCGATTTGTTGAGACGTTGCGTTATATTAGACCAGAGTTCTTCAAACTTACCAGGCATAAAATTCCAGCCAGCTGGCAAAAAAAAAATAAAAGGAGTTCCGCACTTGCCGTCATGGCAACGAGCGGCGCTGGCTAACTCTCCCAGGTTTATTGCGAATCGGCTCTGCGGAATCCCCCAAGGTGGCGGAACGGTTAAGAAAGGGACATTTACAACCACACGCGTTCGCAGCACGAAGACAAGAAAATCCATACGAATTTCTCAGAAGGAAAGCCTCTTATTTGCCGAAAAAATTCGTCCTGGTCCGGTGATCTAACCATGAACCAACGTCTTTCCTTGGCGCTCGCTCTACCAATTGAGCTAACCAGGAAGCTAGCAAATGGCAGCGCGAGGGCGATTCATTGGACAAATCCGTACGGAAATCCGTATGGATTTCCGTGTGGCTTTGTGCTACAAACGGGTGGTTGTCCATTTCTATGTCTTAAATCCCGGGTTCACGTGCGCAGAAATGGTAAATAATGTGGACGGGAGGGCGACCACTGCTATAGCTAAATTGGTATCGGATACGTTATTCGAAGGTTGTAGGTTCGGTCCCAACCGGCGGCAAGTTCTCTTTTCGTCCACTTTAATTTCATTACGTGTATATCATAATTACCATAGGGAAGTTAATGACTACAAATAATGTCGCCTTCACCTTCTTGGCTTCACTGATGGTTTAATTAGGTACGCTTTACATTGTCATTTATCGTCCCTGCTGTTTTGAAAATTTCGCACGTGCGAAAATTGCTACTCTGGACGCGAAACAGCTGACTTTGACGTGTTCATTTAAGCGCTGCTAACATGTTTAACTGCGTGGGTATTCGGACTTATAGGAAATTCAGCCTTATAACCTTAGCTTGAAGATATTTCTCATCAATGAAAAAAAGGTGACGGGTCGTTTAGTTTGCTGCGTTCACGTGACAGAAGTTGCTGCTGGACATACTCATGAGCTTAATGCAGAACATCCTTACTAGTGATACGCTCAAATTACTGAATGATGCTGTTACCAGTGTTACGTAGGCACGTATGTAAATAATACCATGGAAAACACACCAGCACTTCTATGACAGCTTAGCTAATGATCGACGGTTTCGTTCTTTTTCCACTTCGGTGTTTAGCATTGTTGGTGACGTCGTTATTGAAATAAAAATGTTTTTCATGTTTATTTTTCAGTTTTTCATTCGGTGACAGGCTTTATCTAAACAACTTCAGCATTAATATCAGCCTTATGTCGGCTCACGTTTATACTCCCATCGACTCACACATACTTCAAAGCACCAGTGTTCATACGCCGGCTCAATATTTATCGATCAGAGGCGTGAGTTATGGAGGGTGGGAGGGGGACAGGTGACCCCTCCCACCCTCAAACTTTCACAGTTTGATATTTAGGTATTGATAAAAATATCTCGTGTGAGTCATCTCTTTCAATAGAGAGAGAGAGAGAGAAAGCTCTTTAATGAAAAACAGAGAATTGTTCTTACTAGATTGCGCCCACTGATAACTCATATTTGAAGGTACGAGATCAAAAAGACGCCAAGTAGAGCACCATTTATGCGAGATATTGGCGCTGACAACATGGTTGAAAAAGCTAATTATGCGCTAACGGACTCATGAGCCGACTCACTCAGACTCAGATAGAGCCGTGAGTCTGAGATTGAGTGAGTCCAAGTGAGTAATATTTTGGTGAGCTTGAGTCCGAGTGAGTCCGCGGCTGAGAAAAAGTTTAGTGAGTGAGTCCGAGTGAGCCCGGTTGAGGAAAATTTCGCTCAGTCCGAGTACGAGTGAGCTCTAAGGTCGAAATATATTTCATGAGTGATTCTGAGTGAGCTCCACATTTTTTGCCGACGTATGATAACAGCACCTGTCATCTTTATTTTAAAGGCGATGTAAATTCCCACGCTTAACAAAACATTGCCAGAGCGACGATCTAAATTTTTTTGCGCTTCTAAGGCGAAAGCCAGAGATGCATCGTGAAGCGCGAAAATTCACCGTCGGCGTTCATCGGCGTAAGCAGGGTTGGTGCAAAAAGCCATCACGTGATGACGCCACAGATCGCCAAAATGTCTGAAGTCACCATGAAGTCATCATGAAGTCACTACGACGTCACAGCGCAGAAAGGAGGTGTTTGTACTCTTCTGTGAGGTCTACAGACCTTTTCTTGTGTATTCGTTGGCGTTGCCATACTGCCTACGGTAACCAGTGGTTGCCAGCAGAGGCGTAGGCAGAATTTTTTTTGTTATTCTTAGGAGGGGAGGGGGCACGCCCTTGATCCGACAAGGGGTGCGGGCAGGTAAGTGTGGGTCGAGCATCATCTTGTGCCCTGTATCCCATGGTAGCAAAAAATGGGGGGGGGGGGGGGGTCGGTGTGTTTCACTGATCTGGCCACTCACTGGCTTGAGCGCACTACGAGCAAGCCAAGCGGGCCTCTCGAATTTATGAATCCGAGCGCAACCTACCGGGTTGGCGAAGACGCGACAGGGTCAGATCAAAATGTCCGGCGGACATCAAAACCATGTTCCGTGCACTCCCTCGAAACGTCGAGGACGACAACGCCATCCTGGTTAACCCCAAAGAGGTTTAAAGAGAGTTGCCGAAGTGTAAATTGAACCTGAAGAGAGAAGTAGTGCCAGAAGATGGCGGCCGTGGCCGCCATCTTAGTAGGGACACGATAAAACGTCAGCGTTCGGCGAAGGAAAGGGAGCGCTTTCGCCTCCCGGAGTTTAATACGGAAAATTGTTCCATAGAGATACCGCTCAATTTCGCCTTTGTGTTACTAGTTTCGTTAGCATGGCAGAAGTTCAAGGCAAGATGGAAGCTTGAAGCGAGGAAAAATCCTTAGAACACGGGGTGTCGATGGAGCCAAAGTTTCGACAAGTGGTCTTTGACTTCTGCCCTGAAATAGCTGTCTTGAAGTGGCTGCCTTGAAGAAGACAAGTCGTTGAAACGTTAGCTCCGGCAAAAACCCGCCTTCTAAGGATTTTTCATGGTCTCCTTAGTAAGCCCCAAAGTCTTGGCAACTCTAAATGGAGATCATGCCATCAATACTCATCTGGACATGTTACTTTCGCGGAGAAATACGTTCTTTTACTCTATAATTTACCTAGTGTTCACATAAACAGGCGAAACACCACTTCATCTCTAAGAGGGCACCATCCGCAAAGAGAATGTTTCCGAAATTAATGGGTGTGGGGAGGGGTGCAAACGCTATCGTCACTTTTGCCGTTAAGGCGTTGCGACAGCGTCCACTCCAGAATTTTTTAAAGGCGAAATCCTTAGATGCCTCATCAAACGCGAAAATTGACTGGCGTCCGGCGCAGGCGGCGTCAACGCGAGTGGAAATGGGGGGGGGGGGGGGGGCAGAGGATCAATACAATGTCTGATAGAGAAGATGGATTTCGCCTACAAGTAATCTCAGGCGAATGCATAAGCGACCCTATGAATTTTGTCGCACTGAATTTCTCGCGCATGGCACATGCTGACAGTGGCGCAGAGAGAGAGAATGGTGTATTGGGTTGGGAGCTCTGGTCCTCTCGCTCGGAGTCGGCAGATCTGAGCGGGAGACGCAGTGTACCAAGCGAATGCGTCAGCGATCTTGGATGGATGGATGGATGGATGCTAAGAGCGTCCCCTTGATAACGGGGCGGTGACAAGTGTGCCACCAGGCTCGACAAATATATGTATATATTGTCACGTGGTCGTGACGTCGACGAAGACAGCAGTCAGCACGTCCGAGATGAAACTGTTTATTTGGCCGAACTTGTGGCCGAGAAACGGAAAGGTAATTTACAGCAATACACGCTGTATTCACTGATAGCGGCGAACAGAGCGTCGACCGTCGATCAACTGACAAGCAGTCAAGCGCGTCGGCTTTTATACAGGCGCCATCGAACTTTCCAGCGATATCGCTGTTGGCGGCGTTATCTCTCGACAAAGCTGGAACATTCTCGTGCGGCGTGCAATCTTAACAGATTGTTCCAAAACAATCGCGAAGCTTCCTACACATCACGGCGAGCCCTGCGCAGCGCGTTGCCCACAGTCTTTGTGGGTGATGCTTCAACTCATGAAATATAAGACTCGCGGCAATGCCCCCCTCTGAAAAAGCATCGTCCCGATGCTTAAAAACAGAACATGAACACATGCAATACTAAAGAAAACTAAAAAAGAAAGCAAACATTAGAGTCCTCAGGTGCGCTAACGAGCATAGTACGGTTTAAGGCGCACCACATGCACGACCTCGGGTCGAGCTCGGCGCCTCTGAGAGTTCGTGATGCCGTCGGGGACAACCTCGTAGTCGAGTGCGCCGAGACGTCGAAGTACCCTGTACGGTCCGAAGTATCGTCGAAGAAGCTTCTCGCTCAGTCCGCGTCGTCGTATTGGCGTCCAGACCCAGACACGGTCGCCGGGCTGGTACTCGACGAAGCGTCGTCGTAGATTGTAGCGACGGCTGTCGGTGTGCTGCTGGGTCTTGATGCGCAGGCGGGCCAGCTGTCGAGCTTCTTCGGCACGTTGTAAGTAAGCGACGGCGTCGACATTTTCTTCGTCGGTGACGTTGGGTAACATGGCGTCGAGCGTCGTCGCCGGGCTCCTTCCGTAGACCAACTTGTACGGCGTCATCTGCGTCGTTTCTTGGACGGCCGTGTTGTAAGCGAAGGTCACGCACGGAAGGACGGCGTCCCACGTCTTGTGCTCAACGTCGACGTACATGGCGAGCATGTCGGCGATGGTCTTATTCAGACGCTCGGTGAGGCCATTGGTCTGCGGGTGGTAGGCGGTGGTGCGGCGGTGGCTCGTCTCGCTGTACTTCAAGATCGCCTGAGTAAGGTCCGCAGTAAAGGCGGTACCTCTGTCTGTGATAAGGACCTCTGGGGCGCCATGACGCAAGACGATGTTCTCAAGGCGCTTTGTTGGGCTAGTTGGTTATGATCCATGAGACTGTTTGGCGTAGCGCACACCCACAAGGACAAAGAAGGACACACACACACACACACACAGCGCTAACTTTCAACTAATGGTTTTATTTTTGATCACACGTGTCCTTTTTATACAGCAAACAGGCGATCGATAAAACCAAGAAAACATGTAATAGTACAGCATTGACCGCGTGCACGTCATCACTGATCAGATCTGCACCCACCTTCTTCAAAGTGACAATTCAAGATACCTCTTTTCTTTATCGGACAAACCTAAAGAAGGCGCACTCACGCATTTTTCTTTCACTTTTTCAATTTCAAATGCCTCGATTATTTCCCGGGTTGTTTTGTCTCGAGCCCTATATAGAATACGAGTGCTCTTAAACTCTGGAACGCAACCACACCTTTGGCAGTGAATGCCCAGGTGGCCAGACACAGCTTTGTTGACATTATACGAGTGTTCTCTGAGTCTCTGGTTTACACACCTTCCGGTTTGGCCAATATAGACGCGTTCACACGTGAGAGGAATAGAATACACTACTCTTTCACTGCAATTTACAAACTTTTCGCGGTGCTTGATTGTGCACTCGCGCTTCTCTTTGCTGTCCGCATTAACCTTTTTGCACATCCTTTGCAGACGTTCGGGAGCGGAAAAAACTACGTCCGCACCGGACTTTCTCGCTATCCTGCGCAAATTATGCGATATGGCGTGCATGTAGGGCACCACCGCAACCTTGGTTGCCTTAGTGGCGGCGGTCTGATTACTGGTGTTCGCTCTTTCTTTTTTTCTGATATTTTCGGCGACGGCGGTTAACAGGCGCAGGGGATAGCCAGAATCAATTAAACGTTTAGCCTGGGCCCACAGTGATGGCACTATTCGGCTACTGCTTACCCTCTCTCAACCACGGTGTTCGGATTTGCAAGTTACGCGATCCGAGTGGCAAAGGCAAACTCGCTTGTACAGAGATCAGCTGAGACTACTGCTGGGGCCACGAGCAACTTGCAAGGACGGGCGAGAATATTCGACTGGCTGACCGAACGACAGAATTCCTTTGGCAGCAAGTCCTACCGGGGCTAAGGCTACAAGTACAGAAGAAGTCAGCTGTTCCATCGAACCCTCTTCACCTTGTGGGTGACGTGACCTTACCAGAGAAGGTGCAGCAGGTGCTGAAGTGTGGACCGAAGTTCGCCGTCGAGCCACGCAAGTCCGGCCCGGAACTTTTGGGGATGGTTCGGCAGGTGTCGAAACAGGTCCCTGAAGACGACGTTGACAGGTGTGTATCCGAAGGTGTCGACGTACTGATGCGTGGCCGCCCTCCGCGCGGGAAGTTTTCCGTATCGGGGACAGTGAAGTACTTGAAGGACAACTCGCTTGCATTGTTACCGGCCGATAAAGACGGCGGTTTTGCGGTGATGCCTAAATCTACGTATCAGGAGAAAGCGTCGGATGCCATTGGTTCCGTTTTTGATATTCACAGTGATGTTTCTTTGGAAAAAGTGCGGTCGGCCGCTAAAAAGCTATGCAAGAGTTTTAGTCTTGATGGCATTGCCAAATTGATGGAGAAGAAGAAAAAAACGGAACTAGAAATCTTCTTCAGTGCCAAAACGCATAAACTTGCTTGCCCATTCCGAGAGATCATCTCCGAGAATGAATCCTGGCAGAAGTGCTTAGCAGTGTTTTTACAAAAGTACTTGAAGTTGATACCCCTTAACGACCCATTTTTGGTAAACAAATCGGAACAAGTGTTAGATTTTTTCAAAGAGAAGCAAAGCGCAAACCTTTTGGCATTTTCCATCGACGTTAAGGATCTTTATTACAGCCTTCCTCAGACCGATTTGGTGGCGTGTGTGTCCGAGGGTATCGACAGACTAGGAGCTATTCAATTCCAAAATGCTGCCGGGGTGTCGTGTGAACAGTTTTTAGAACTTCTTTCCTTTTATCTAAACTCGACATATGCGACGTGGAATGGAAACATTGTGAAACAAAGAAATGGCATTTGTATAGGTTCCTGCATCGCTCCATATTTGAGTGATCTGTTTTTAGCAAAGCGTAACCAAGTTCTCGACGCACGTGTAAAGCACACGGATGTTGTTGCTGTTTTTAGATATGTAGATGACTACCTAATCGTTTGTAATAATGAACCTAACAGTTTTGACGCGGTCGTTTCAGGAACGCTTAACATGTTCACGACTGAGTTATCTCCTCTGGCCTTGACGCATGAAGTACCAAAAGACAACTTCATAAGATTTTTAGACCTCGGGTTGTATTTTTCGTCAACAGGTGTGTGTTGGGGTTATGAACCGCGAGGAAATAAGCCTGTACTTTCGTTTACATCTGCGCACTCAAAGTTGGTAAAGCGTGCTGTTATAAGTTCATGTTTTCAGAGTTCACTGATGAAATCGTGCCGGCACAAGCTTGAAGCGAGCTTGTGGGCCCAGGCTAAACGTTTAATTGATTCTGGCTATCCCCTGCGCCTGTTAACCGCCGTCGCCGAAAATATCAGAAAAAAAGAAAGAGCGAACACCAGTAATCAGACCGCCGCCACTAAGGCAACCAAGGTTGCGGTGGTGCCCTACATGCACGCCATATCGCATAATTTGCGCAGGATAGCGAGAAAGTCCGGTGCGGACGTAGTTTTTTCCGCTCCCGAACGTCTGCAAAGGATGTGCAAAAAGGTTAATGCGGACAGCAAAGAGAAGCGCGAGTGCACAATCAAGCACCGCGAAAAGTTTGTAAATTGCAGTGAAAGAGTAGTGTATTCTATTCCTCTCACGTGTGAACGCGTCTAAATTGGCCAAACCGGAAGGTGTGTAAACCAGAGACTCAGAGAACACTCGTATAATGTCAACAAAGCTGTGTCTGGCCACCTGGGCATTCACTGCCAAAGGTGTGGTTGCGTTCCAGAGTTTAAGAGCACTCGTATTCTATATAGGGCTCGAGACAAAACAACCCGGGAAATAATCGAGGCATTTGAAATTGAAAAAGTGAAAGAAAAAAACACGGTTGCTCCCTCCGTCATAGGAATCGGAATAACACGAAAGTAAAGCTTGCCCAACTGAATGCTTACTGTACATTGATTAAGAGAGTTTGCACGATGTATATTGATGTCTGGCAGCTAATGGCGCCGTTTACCGTGTATGCACCCACTTTGATGATTGGTGGTACATCTCCATCCCGACGACTAACGTCCATGTTAAATGATTAAACAAACCCTTGTGGTAGCTGTAGTAGTTAACGGTGAAAGCGTAATCAGAGAACGAGGTGTGATAGCCAGAAGAGCGTCGCATATTGGACGTAGAACTTGGTCACCATCCCGCGACATGTTAAAATTTGAACACCACGGCCGGACTAGAGGGAAACGCAAAGCGCGTTGTGCCGCCCCGGTAGCCCGGCCGCGATTTTTCTCGGGGCGAGTGCGTGAGCATGGAACGCGCTGTTGCAGCCAGGTGAGGCAGGCGCGCGTCGCAGAGGTATTTTTGGTTTGTATTGGCGTGATGCTGAGCGAGGCCGACGCTTTTACGACGCTTGGGCAAAGGTCGCCATCTCGTGGTGTGTTAAGGCACTGACAAAATTCAACTTCTATTGAAAACGCGCCGAATGGGACGGACGCGTAACGCGTTGGAGGTGCTAGTCGCGGAGGCCACAGCAATGACGAATTACTTTACCTTACCATTCCCAGAGGTCAACGCCACCCAGCGGACCGTAAGAGTGGTAGATATAAAAGGCGCGTTCGTAAAGCCTCCAGAGTCTGTGACCGTGGCGCAGTGGATAGCGTGCCCGGCATCTGTTGTTGCGGGCCGAGCGGCCGTGGGTTCGATGCCCGTTGACGGTACCTTTTTTTCTTTGCTATCTGATTGTGTATATTTTTTCGACGTCATTTCCGTGACGGAAATACGTCACTGAAGTCTTGGTGGACCCCGGCATAAAACACTTTCGTGTTAAAATGCGTGAGTGCGCCTTCTTTAGGTTTGTCCGATAAAGAAAAGAGGTATCTTGAATTGTCACTTTGAAGAAGGTGGGTGCAGATCTGATCAGTGATGACGTGCACGCGGTCAATGCTGTACTATTACATGTTTTCTTGGTTTTATCGATCGCCTGTTTGCTGTATAAAAAGGACACGTGTGATCAAAAATAAAACCATTAGTTGAAAGTTAGCGCTGTGTGTGTGTGTGTGTCCTTCTTTGTCCTTGTGGGTGTGCGCTACGCCAAACAGTCTCATGGACGATGTTCTCCACGAAGAACTGGGCTACCTCGGCGGCACTGCCTTTGGGCAAGGCGTTTGTCTCGGCGTAGCGGGTGAGGTAGTCAGTCGCTACGACGATCCACTTGTTGCCGGAAGTCGACGTCGGGAACGGCCCCAGTAGGTCCATCCCGATTTGCTGGAACGGCCGGTGCGGTGGTTAGATTGGCTGCAGAAGTCCCGCTGGCTTAGTCGGCGGTGTCTTCCGTCGCTGGCAATCTCGGCAAGTCTTGACGTAGTGGGTGACGTCGGCAGCAAGGCGTGGCCAGTAGTATTTTTCCTGTATTCTGGCGAGCGTGCGGGAAACACCGAGGTGTCCAGCCGTCGGGTCGTCGTGTAGGGCCTGGAGGACTTCTGGTCGCAATGATGAGGGCACGACAAGAAGGTAGTCCGTTCGCAGTGGCGAGAAGTTCTTTTTCAGGAGAACGCCGTTCCGTAAGAAAAACGACGGCAGTCCTCGCTTGAACACCTTCGGAACAACGGCGGTCCTGCACTCCAGGTACTCCATAAGGCCCCCCAGTTCCGCGTCGGCTCGTTGCCTTTCGGCGAAGTCGTCGGCACTTATAGTTCCGAGGAAGCAGTCATCGTCGTCTTGCGGCGGCGCGTCGACGGGGGCACGAGAGAGGCAGTCGGCGTCAGAGTGTTTTCGTCCGGACTTGTACACGACGATAATGTCGAATTCTTGAAGCCTCAGACTCCATCGTGCGAGACGACCTGAAGGGTCCTTCAAGTTAGCTAGCCAACATAAAGCGTGATGGTCACTGACAACTTTGAAGGGCCTGCCATAGAGGTACGGGCGAAACTTTGACGTAGACCAGATGATGGCAAGGCATTCTCTTTCTGTTGTGGAATAGTGGGCTTCTGCCTTGGATAGTGACCGGCTAGCATAACTGATTACCCTTTCAAGCCCGTCAGTCTTTTTCACAAGGACGGCACCGAGCCCTACGCTGCTTGCGTCGGTGTGTATTTCCGTATAGGCGCAATCGTCGAAATGCGCAAGTATGGGTGGCGTCTGCAGGCGTCGCTTAAAGGGGTCATGAAGCACCCCTTGGGCTGATTGAAAAAACACATCCTGCGGAAAGCTGACACGGCTATGAACTGCTCTGCCAAATATTACAGTCGTGCGCGCCGCGTAATGGCCACAAGCGGAGCGCGAAGTTGCCGTTTCCCCAGGCACCCTCTTTTCAAACAGAGGCCGGTTCTCACTCTCGTCGGTGGGCGGGTCGTCTGTCCGCTGTACGTCGCAAGATACATAGCATGCTTATTGGCCGATAGCCGAGAGCGGCGTTCGGATCAGATGCGCTTCTTGCCGCTGGGTGCCGCCACTTGCCGGCGCCGCACTCCTCAGTACACGGTAGCCGCACTCGCGCAAGCGAATCACAGCGGGAGAGCGATCGCGTTTCATGACGCGTGCTGGCGTAACTTCGTTCCCCCATGCCATCCCTCCCTGTCTAGCTTCCAGTGCGCTCGCCGGCACGAGAAAAGAGAGAAAGCGCTGGGAGCGTGCGCCAAACCCCCGTAACTCCGCTGATTCTTGACGGATTCGAGAAATTTTTGCGGCAATCGATTCGGGAGGCAGTACACTCCGATACTGAGGCCATTAGATCATTACTTGGAAAAGTGGTTCATGACCCCTTTAAGTTCCTCAAATGCTTGCACTTCCTCCGTTTCCCATATGAATTCCACGTTAGTCTTCGTAAGAAGCGTCAGTGGTTCGGCGATGCGTGAAAAGTTTTTGACGAAGCGTCTGTAATAGGCGCATAAGCCGAAAAATCGGCGCACGGCCTTCTTGTCGGTGGAAGGCGCGAAGTCGGCGATGGCAGCTGTTTTCCGCGGGTCTGGGCACACTCCAGACTTGCTGATCACATGACCCAGAAACAAGAGCTCGTTGTACGCGAATCGGATCTTTTCTGGCTTCAGGGCCAGTCCAGAGGCCTTGATTGCTTGAAGTACTGCCTCAAGCCGCCGGAGATGCTCGTCCAAGGTCGAGAAAAACACGACCACGTCGTCCAAATACACAAGGCACGTCTGCCACTTCAATCCGGCCAGCACGGTGTCCATGACGCGCTGGAACGTCGCAGGTGCCGAGCAAAGACCGAAAGGCGTGACCTTGAACTCAAAGAGGCCGTCGGGTGTTATAAAAGCGGTCTTTTCTCGGTCTCTTTCGTCTACTTCGATCTGCCAATAGCCGGTCTTGAGGTCCATCGACGAAAAGTACGTCGCGTTGTGTAGTCGATCCAGGGTGTCGTCTATCCGTGGGAGGGGGTACACGTCCTTCTTCGTGATTTTGTTCAGGCGCCGATAATCAACGCAGAAGCGCAGTGTCCCGTCCTTCTTCTTCACTAACACCACGGGTGACGCCCACGGACTCTTGGACGGCTGGATGATGTTGTCACGTAGCATCTCGTCGACTTGTTTCTTTATCGCGTCGCGCTCTCGAGTCGAAACTCTGTAGGGGCTCTGACGGAGGGGCCTCGCACTTTCCTCCGTTATAATTCGTTGTTTCGCCACCGGACTTTGTCGAATTCGTGATGACGACGAGAAGCAGTCCTTGTATTGCAGGAGCAGGGTTTTCAGCTGGTCTTGCTTGACCTTTGGAAGGCTCCGGTTGACTTCGAAATCTGGTTCGGGACCTCGATTCGTTGAAGCAGGTTCGGCAGCATCGAAGAGGGCGAAAGCATTGCTGGCGGACACACATTCGTCGATGTAGGCGACCGTCGTACCAATGTTGAGGTGCCTATATTCGTGGCTGAAATTTGTCAGCACTACCTTTGCTTTACCGTCACGCAGTTCGGCTATACCTCTTGCGACGCAAATTTGACGGCTCAAGAGTAGTTGCTGATCGCCCTCGATGACGCCTTCAAGGTTCGCAGGTTTTTCGGTGCCGACGGAAATAATGACGCTGGAGCGCGGCGGAACGGTCACCTGCTCTTCTATCACGTTCAATGCATGGTTCCCTGGCGTCGCGTGGGGCGGGAGCGCTTTGTCTGAGGTTAGCGTTATCGACTCACACCTCAGGTCGATGACGGCGCCGTGGTCACTTAGGAAGTCCATTCCAAGTATCACATCCCTAGAGCAATTTTGTAGGATTACAAAGCTCGCAGGATAAGTCCGGTTATTGATGGTGACTCTCGCCGTGCAGACACCAATCGGCGTTATCAGGTGGCCTCCAGCTGTCCGGATTTCGGGTCCACTCCAAGCGGTCTTTACTTTCTTCAGCTTGGTGGCGAACGGTCCACTGAGGACAGAATAGTCGGCTCCGGTGTCGACGAGAGCTGTGACGCTGTGGCCGTCGATAAGAACGTCGAGGTCGCTAGTTCGTCGTCTCGCGTTGCAGTTAGGTCGTGGCGTGGGGTCACGGCTGCGTCGGTGTGTTCCGCTGCTTCCATTTTGCGTCGTCGGGTCTTCTTCAGTCCGCGAGATTTCGTCGTCAGGGGTCTGCCTGGTTCGCGTCGTGTACTGAAGGTTTCGTCGCGGCGTCGCCGTCGGCGGCGGAGGATCTTCGGTAGTTCGTCGTACAGCAACCGCACCTCCATCGGTTGCTGCCCTTAGTTTTCCGGATACGGGCTAGGCGACCGGCCCCGGTTTGGGCCAGTGTACGGCCGGCGGTGCGGTGACATGTAGCGGCCGGGCGACGGCGAGCGGGAAGGTCGTCGTTCTTGCCACTGTGTTCCGGTGAGGTAGTCGTCGATGTCGCGCGGCCGTTCGCCTGGCTGCGGGCGCGGCGCGTTGATGGCGAATCCGCGTAGTCCCATCTGTCGGTACTGGCAGCGGCGGTACGTGTGGCCGGCCTCTCCGCAGTGGTAGCAGAGCGGGCGGTTGTCGGGGGCACGCCAGACATCGGTCTTCCTCAGGGTGTTGCGCTGGCCGACAGGTGGTCGGTAGGGCGTCGGTGGCGGCGGCGGCGTCTGGCGACGGTACTGCGGCGGTGTGGCGTCTTGGCGGGGGCGTGGAGGAGGAGCATGACGGCGGGCTGCAGCAGCATAGCTAATAGCTTGCGGCTGCGGCTCTGCTAGCTGAGGCGCGCCGAGTGAATGCTGGATCTCCTGGCGCACGACGTCGGCGATGGACTCTACTTGAGGTTGCGACGAAGGTAGAATTTTTCGCAACTCCTCTTCCACGATTGCTCGAATCGTCTCACGCAGGTCGGCGGGTCCTAGGGCTTGAACGTCGGCGTAGCTTGTAGCCGAGAAGCTGCGGTTGTATTGCCGCGTTCGCATCTCAAGCATTTTCTCGATCGTGGAAGCCTCCGATGCAAATTCAGCGACCGTCTTCGGCGGGTTCCTTATCAATCCAGCGAAGAGTTCCTGTTTGACACCCCGCATGAGGAACCTCACTTTCTTCTCTTCGGGCATACTTGGTCGGCGTGTCGGAACAGGCGATTCATCTCTTCCGTGTAGATGGCAATATTTTCGTTGGGCAGCTGCACACGGGTCTCCAGCATAGCCGCGGCCCGTTCCTTGCGGACCACGCTTGTGGACGTGCTTAGGAACGTCGTCCGAAAGAGGTCCCATGTTTGTAGGGCGGATTCTCGGTTCTCGAACCACGTCCTCGCGGCGTCTTCTAGGTAGAAGTATACGTGGCGCAGCTTGTCCTCGCAGTTCCACTTATTAAATGTTGGGACCCTTTCGAAGGTCTCGAGCCAGGTCTCGGGGTCTTCACATGGCGAACCACGGAACGTCGGCGGCTCCCTGGGTGGCTGCATCACGACCGTTGTAGGTGGCAGGGGGTCCGTCATATGGAACAGCACCTGCAGCGCCACGGCACGGGCACCGCGGGAAGCCACCGTGTTAACAATATTTCGTGCGCGACATCGACAAATGGCGCCGTCGAGCTCTGAAGTACCTCAACGCAGCGACACGTCCGTGAACTTGTTTTTGTTTTGTTTTTGTCGCTTAGGGGAAACTGGCTCATACCCACGGGGTAGGACTGGCCACACTGTCTATTATAAAGAGAAGTGAGTGAGAAGAATTAAATAAAGCAATACTAAACGCTATGCAACATGAAATGAAAGAGAAGGACAAAACGCGATGTAAATAAAAAGTGAAAGAGGTAAAAGAATTCAAAAAGCCATAGGCGAAACATTGAAAAAAAAAAGAAAAAGATGTTTCCAGTGGTCGGTAGCACTATAGCAGCATAATCTTTCAGTTGCTTGAGTGAATTTTTTTGCATAAGTTTGGTGATCGTCGTCGGCCGAGCTACCTTGAAGGCCTTTGGTTGCGAGGTGCTGTAAAAACAGCACTGATGATTCTTGAGCCTCCGCTCCGATCCGACAGGGTGCAGTTAAGCCTTGTTGAATGCATGAAAACCCCACGGATACAATCCAACAAACACGCACGATCGTTCGAACAACGTTTCGCTTCGAAACTCCCGAAAGTGTAAATGCCAAATAAGTATGCGCTGGCACTGTCACCTGTCAACAACCGCGGCGGCTATGACACGTCCTCTAGGCCAGATCTCGCCAACGCTCTCACTTCGAAGTCAGAGCGGTTGGGAGCGCTCTGAGTGGCAGGCTGACACTCTCAAAGAACCATCCGAACGTAGTCCAAGCGCGCGACTTTTACCACACGAACGCGCGGTCACTTTTCAGAGCCCTCTATAGAGCACTTGAAAACGACCACTCGAATACGCCATTATCGTACGACCAGGCGCGCTTTCTCTTCGCCCACAGGTGGGTGACTTTCTTATTCCAGATAGCCATGGCACGCAGCCAACGCCCGAGCCCTGTCCACCAAGCTCTGGCTACAGCCCCTCCTCTAGAGGGGCTTTAGCCAGAGCGGTAGGTTTTTTTTCGCTCGAAGCTGTGATGCATTTAAAATGCGCCACTGCTCATCTTAACCGAAAAAAAGAAAAGACACGAGCTTTTCCAGAATGACCGAATCCGTCATTTCAGTCTATATATATATATATATATATATATATATATATATATATATATATATATATATATATATATATATATATATATGTGTGACGCTATGAATGAGAGACGTGCCGTGGCTCATACGCCATACCTTTATTCTATTCACGCGCACTTCTTCATCCTCGGCTTCTCCTACCATGGCTTCATACGTCACATGATTCCCCCTCCCCCGGAAAGAAGGCGTGAGTTACAAAGAACGAAAAGGAAACAAGGAGAGGCTTAGAAGTGACAAATCTCAAAATGCACAAATCGTTCCGTGCCCCAATGTAGTTCCGTAAACTTGCAGAAAACTTCAAGGCAGAGTGCAGCAGTCCGATGATGTTGAGAAGAGCTCTGGTGGTCGAGGCTGGCTGTTGCGTTCTGGAGGACACAAGCATGCCTTGCACATGGACACTGATCTCAACACAGTTGTTAGACATGTCACAAGTGAATCATAGTGGAACACTTGTAACGCCGGCAGCTCGGATGTCGTCGGCGTCCGTTTGTCGTGACCGTTACACATGCGGTGCTTCTACTTATTCTATCCGTTGAACGAGGGTGATGGGGCGATGGCCGTGTTCTTTCAGAAGAAAACTTGGTTGTTTTGTGCCGGTTTCGTCGTTTGTTGTGATGTTGTCTCACATGGTTGGTTCGTAGGCACATTCTTGATGCCTGACATTGAAGGCGTCTCTGACGACGTTCCTTTCGGTGAAGTTGTCTTGAATTTGATGGTTTCTTTGTCTTGAGCGAGGCATCTTGAAGTTGTCTTCGCTTCAGTTGGCTCGCTTTCAAACGTCTTTCCGATTGTGCTTCTGATATTTGTAGTTGTCCTTGCCGGAGTGCCTGTTGCTGTCCCTTAATTTGGTCGATTTGCTTGGGTAGGCCTTGCTGATGATGCTGCAGAAATTGCTGAAGCGACAGCCCTTTTGAAGCATGACGTTGATTTTCGTGGCAACTTGATGTAGTGTCCACTAGGTAGCTGGTGCTATGCTTTTCGAGCAGTGAAGTTGGTGCGAGCTCTTCAGAGGCTGCTGCAACGCCGTTAATTACAGACGCCTGTGGCAGCCGGCAACGTTCCACGTTTGATGCCTCTGAGCTTTCTGTGTTGTTTCGACTCTCGGGTGGGTGTGGACTTGACGGTGATGCCGTAACAGGCGTGGCTTGGTCAGACTCCGATTGCGAAAGGTTGTCTCTATGCGCACCTACCGAGCGACGCTGTTCTGACGCATGAATCTGTACGGAAGGGACGTGGCTTGGTCGAGTATCTTCACAGTTCCTCAGCTCTAACCCGACCGTAGCGAGCTTGTGAGGTGTGAGGTGAACGTTGGGAGCAACTGGAGATCCACATGATGCAAAACCAGGTGGTGGGTGAAGTGTGCGATACGGGGAGCAGAGTGCATAAGGTGGTTCAGTTGCATGAGTCCTATGGTTCAATGACGACGTAGAAAAGGCTGATTTTCGTTCAGTATCAAAGCCCGGTGGAAGATTGAGTCTCCGTGGAAGATCTCCATGCCTTTCAGTGAGCGGATGCTTTAATCTGTCTGTGGGGAATCGAGAATTCATGCTTGGTGTTCGGATGCGTGAAGACTGCTTTGACTGTGACGACTGAGTGCGATTGTCTCCACATGGTTGTTTATAAGCAAGTCTTTGTCGTAGTCGTTAAAACGGGTAATCATCTCTTCTTTGATCTTTTTCCATGACTCGTTGTTTTGAAATATGTGTGTGAGGTAAAATCGGAATGCCTCACCGGTGACGTAGTCATTGAAGTTGGTGACCATCTCCCTTTCCGACCATGATGCAGCGGTAGCGTGGAGCTCGAATAGGTCGAACCACTCCTGCACGGGTCCATCGTCCGCTGATCCGGTGTACTTAGGGATGTCAAGGTCAGCCGATGGTTCTGTCATGATGCTGGTCGCTGTGTGCAGCAGGATCTGCTTCGGTGGTCTGCATGCGGTCAACGTGTCTTGCTGATGGCTTTGCTGGTGATGTGCGGCTGTTGAGTCGGCTGCCAGGTCTCCATCCTGTCGACTTGTGTGACGCTATGAATGAGAGACGTGCCGTGGCTCATACGCCATACCTTTATTCTATTCACGCGCACTTCTTCATCCTCGGCTTCTCCTACCATGGCTTCATACGTCACATATATATATATATATATATTTTTTTTTTTTTTTTTTTTTGAACGAATGCTCTTAAAACGAGCACCGTACCCCGAGAAAAGGCAAACAGTGCACGCGTGCATTTTCCAAGCACAGCCAAAATCAGGAGCTTAAGAGAAAGAGAGAGATGAGGCGGAGGAAGAGTATTAAACGTCATCACCGGGGCACCTGCCTCGGGCTCATTTTAACGCTATAGATAAGTAAGTGTAAAGACGCCACGAATAGCGATTACTGCGAACGTCGGCGCCAGCAGCGCACTTCGCTCAAGGCTGGCACTCCCAGCAGGCAGCTAGCTCGCTTTGAAAGGTGAAACATTGAGAGAGAGAGAGAGCTGCTAGTGCTGTGGGCGACACCTTCTTGCGAAGCGCGGCTTTTGATCCCCTGACGACTGCACTTTCCTAGAAAGCCACCAACCGCACAGCGGGGTTGAGAGGAAGGATGAGATGGAAGTACCGCTCATTCGCCGACTGTGTGTGTCTGTGTGTTCATTTCGTACAGGTGCACAGAAGAGACGGGAAAATTACTCCTAAAATGTTAATAAATTACATTACTAATGACTTGTCATTGTCAAAGATTTCCTTAAATGTAATTAAGTTACATTACAGCTTACAGCTGGCCGATAGTAATCATGTTACATTACTATTACTTCTGAGAAGTAATGAAATTACTTGAACAAAAGTTCCTCATACATGCACTAGCTCATATACACTTTATTTACAGCACATATACATTCAACTCTTAGAGATCTCTGTTGAATTTCCCGCGCTTGAGGTTTGGCACTCAAGTTAACTGGTCTTTGTTATATTTCATTGATTTTTGGTCATTTTTTTATGCCATAGGGAAGTGGGCATGCTATATTTCAGTCAAAAGTAATTGGGCAAGCAATCAGTAAATTTCTTGAAATAACGCCCTTGAAGTAATTCACTGCATTACTGAATTACCAGCCCCGAAAGTAATTCATTACATAACTAAGTACAGCAAAAAGTAATTTAATTGCTGTAATGACATTATCGTAATTGCATTAGTGCGAACTCTGTTGCACACGTATTACCACAGAAAGCCGGCTCTTGGAGAAAATCGAGGAAGAGCTGCTAAATAGTAAAAGATTTAAGGCAGAAGCAACTATGGTTATTGTTATCATTGTGTTTATGTACGCCTGTGAGAACATCCTTGCATTTACATTAAATGAGGGCGAGTTCGCGCTTACAACAGAGGATCGTCTGCTTTAACCAACAGTGAAGAGATAAGATTAATCAACACATGTGAAGAGATAAGAGAGATTGGGATAAGTGGATAAGTTCGGAGTTTTCCATAACTTAGATGTTAATAAGTGTCTTAGTCCCACAGTAAGGAGATGCGACGGGCAGCCATTGCTATGACATTAATGATGCACACGGCGGACAATTTTAAAAGCTGTTGGCATACAAATCAATTAAAAGGCACAGTGTGAACAAACGATATCAGAAAAGAGAGGCAGGAGAGGAGGAGGGCTATCTAGATTTAGATAGCCCTCCTAGTTCGAGAGCTTGTGCGAATTCTGACTCTCAGGGACACTGTTGGTATTTAGCAGTGTGAAAAAGTTTCGCAAGTGCGCGCACGCCCGGCAGTGTGCGTGTGTGTGTGCGCGCGCGTGCGCGCGCGTCTGTCGAAACACTCCTCTACCGCTATATAACTAGGAGGCGTTGGCAACACCACTCAGAATTTCAGCACCTCCGTCACCCACGAGAGCGCTAAGTCGGCACGTGTGTGTTTTAACTCCCAGGGCCGAAAGCATTCATTAGAGGAGAGCGCAGATTGAAAAACCCCAGACCCCGCGGTGTTTAATGAAAAGCCACTTCGTTTCTGTTTACTCAACGGTTTCGAACGTCGGCGTTGCTTCTCTCTCTCTCCCTCCCCACTCCCCCATTCCCTCCCCTCTGTCAACGGCTCCGACACCCCGAGCCCGCGTTACACTATTGCGTATAAAGGCTTTCGACCTTCCGCGCGCTGCTGCGAGCTTCATTTAGTCTGTTCACGCTATTCAGCAGGCTGCTTATTACAAATGTTGATTTTCGCTTCATTTCTGGTCGAGAAAGACTGGATACTGAGTGCGGTTCAGTGAATGCTTCACTAAAAGAATCCGTGAAAGCGGGACGTGACGGGATAAAATGAGCGCGGTAACGCTGCAAGTGCACTTTTTTCGTGCGTTCTAATGCTGGCACAGATGAAACGCACCGTACTACTGCGTCGTATCCTTCGCAACAACCTTCCACCACCACCCCCCCCACCACACACACACATACAATTGCATCTACGCAACATAGAAGAATAGACTGTTGGGCGAGTTGGTAATACATGATGAACAAAAATAGCGCGAAAAAAACGTGGAACAAGACACAGACAGCTGCACCACAAGCTTTCTTCGTCTTATTCATGTATATCATGTAAATGCGTCATTCGCATTGGCAGGCGCTTCAGTAAGTTCGTCGCCTTACGTAATACTAACGTAATACTAGCGAAGAACTATCTTAGGGCCCACGGCGGCGCTCTCTTTCAAGGCGAGGGGCGTTTCCGATAAAACGCGGCTAAAAGATAAGTTGACGCATCACGCGTTCATGACGACGCGCAGACACAGTCTAGTTACGTGCGTGACAAGCAGTGATAAGGATGACAAGTGGTCGCGGCAATATAGATTTATAATGCTCTCCTGCTTTAACATGTTACACAAGCCGATTCGTTATGTGCGTGTAGCCCTTTGTTGGTGGACTATACGGCGAGCCTCTATTTCGATACCATAAATAGCAGCTAAATTTGCGGTCAGTCACATGCAGTAGAGTCACATGACCTGAGCAGAAACGTCACGAATGACGTCACTGGTAGAGCGGCACGTCGCTGTCGACTTCCGGTTCTGGCAGCAGTGATGCTGGCAAAATAGGGAGTTTTATAATAGGTACGCAAAGCTTTGCGTTAGCATTGGTCGCCGCTGCGCATCATACGCTATTCCCTTTACTACCTACCTTAAGTGACCGAAATAGCGGGCGTACGCAACGAACGCTATCTTTGCGTACGCTATTCTAAAACTGCCTTATAGCGAGAACCGCCAAGCTGCACGGCGTAGGTTGCTGCCCCCCCCCCCCCCCCCGCCCAGTGACACGGGCAATGTGGCGATGCTTACTCAACGCCAGGCGGAATCTTTCCCTTTCCTTCAAGTTTTTACGGCGGTGGTATGACGTCCTATGTGACGCATTCGCTCAGACCACGTGACCCCGAGCTGCTGAGGCGCAAATAGACACTCCGCGGGCTCCCTCACGTGGTTGGAAAACGAGCAGCCACGTAATATTAAAACATAAAAGAAACAGACCTACCTGTCGCTTTGGTGCTGGCTCTTTTCCACTTGCAGAAACTAGGGCGAAAAATAAATAAATAAAAATAAACCATACTGCCTTCGTTAAGCCACTACTCACCAGTTGCCATCATTACAATAATTAAATGCAGAAGTTTGGAGGAAGATTAAAGCTTGAAAAGATGCAAAATTCGTGAACATGGTGTAACGCTGGAGCCAACGTTTCAACAAACGGACTTTAACCTATTCAAGGCTGCAACTGAATCCTAATGCCAAGGCGGCCATTGAAGTAGCTGCCTTTAAGAAAACGTTGTTGTTGTTGTTGTTTTAGGTCCCAAAACTACGATGTTATTATGAGGCCCGCCGTAGCGGAGGGCTCCAGAAATTTCGACCATCTGGTGTTGTTTAACGTGCACTGACATTGCACAGTACACGGGCCTCTAGCATTTCGCCTCCATCAAAATGCGACCGCGGCCGGGATCGAACGCCTTTTAAGAAGAGAAGTCTGTTTGTCGAAACTTTGGCTCCAGCGACACACCGTGTTCACGATTTTTTTTCACATCATCATTATAATAATTACCTCTCGAAATGTGCACCTCCTTCTTCCCTAAATGGCCGATAGTTAAGTAATGGGTGTGACGATGCTGTTTCTCGCCTCTGCGGCATGGCGCTTTCCCTTATCCACCTGACACTCCAAACCTTGTGCACCTAATCAAACGCCAGCCAACTACCAGGACAGTCAGTTCGGCATTGGCTCTCGAACCACGCATTGCGCGCTACATTAACCGAGAAGGCGGCACAACGGCGACACGCCCTCCACTTTAGCGGCCAGCGTGTGGCAAGCATTCACAATGGGGCGACGAAAAAGAAACAGAAAGAAAGGGGTGAAACGAGCGTGAGGGCACTGCGTCGACCACAGCACTGTAAGCCACCGTAACAGCGCCGCGTCGGGCAAATCGAAAAAAGAACAAACAAAAAGAAAGCAGGAAGAAGAAGAGAAGAAATTCATGTAGAAAGAGGTGAGACCGACTGGCAGGAGTCGGCAGCGCGCGGAGAAGGCGTAGTAAGTTAGCGATCGCGCTCCGCGGGCGGCACCACCTCGATATAGCGCAATGCTCGCTGTAGCGCAGCGCACACCCGTCCGTCCATCTTGGGGGCCACCGCCTCCTGCGTGACGGCTGACGCCACGAACGCGTGCGCACAATGCCAAGGCGGCAGCGACGACTTTGACACCGTTCGCCCAAGCGGCGGATGAAAGAAAGAAAGAAAGAAAGAAAGAAACAAAGAAAGAAAGAAAGAAAGAAAGAAAGAAAGAAAGAAAGAAAGAAAGAAAGAAAGAAAGAAAGAAAGAAAGAAAGAAAGAAAGAAAGAAAGAAAGAAAGAAAGAAAGAAAGAGTGTGCGGCTGCAGATCGCAAACCGTGTTTTCGGTCTCACCCCCTTCCTCCTCACACAAAAGGATGATGGGCCTCTCAAGAGAGTGTCGGCGGCACGGTTTTGGTGGCGACTTGCATGTGAGGAACAGTGTAACTGTGCCTTGAATATTCATTTCTCTCGCTCTCTCTTTGTCTTTCTATCTACCTCTCTTACCTCATCTCCTCCTCACAGGAGAGGATGATGAGCCTCTCAAGGCAGTGTTGTCGGCATAGTTTAGGCGGCGTCCAACGTGTGAGGGACAGTCTTGCTGTGCCTCAAGTATTTGTTTCTCTCTCTCTCTCTCTCTCATTCGTATAGAACGTCTCGCTACTCCGGCTCTGAAGGCTGCATTCGTGTTCGCACGCGACAGCAGCATTCAAGGGGTCGCCGTTGCACGGTGGGCTGTGAAAAAACGCGGTCGCCTTCGGTGTATGAAGTCCCGTCGCGCTGACCGCCGTTACGTCCCCCTCGGCGTTTCACGACCCTCCCCGCTTTCTTTGCTGGGACGCGCATCATCGCGCGGTGGACGCAATTAGAGCGAGAGAAAGATGGAAAGGAGGAGGGGGGCTCGGCGGCGTGAGCCTAAACTCGGCCACCGCCAGAACGCCTCTTCAAATGACAGTTGTGTGAAGCCCACACGCTGAGCGGAGTTTATAGTGAAGATGACGGCTGACGCGAGCCGAAGAAGTGTGTGTACGGCCCCTTTGGAAGGACCAGTGGCTGACAGTTCAGAGAAACACCGGGGATTCGAAGTGCGTGCTCTAGAAGTTACGTAAGCCTCTTCCAGCGCTTACCGTAATTGTTCTTCGTATTTTTTTTTATTAAAAGGGTCACTAAAGAGCAAAACGATTATTTTCATTTTAGTAAAGCACTCTTTCACGATACCAAAAGCACCACGCTTGCTGCGAGAAGACGCTTAGCAAGCGAGAAAACGCGCAAAAACAAAATGTGGCTGGCGACGCCACCTCGATGTTTCCGCACCATTCGCCGTGACGTCACATGTTTTGACGGCGCCTACTAGGGACTACGTAGGTCCTAATCGGTAAAAATGAAGTACATTGTCCTCTGAGGGGCCCATAGAATGAACATACCATGTTTGGTGTAATTTTATTGAGCCAATAATGCCAAAATACGATAAATACACTTTGAAATCCCTAACGTCACGCGGGGAGATTACGGCGTGAAATTTAAAAATGAAACTTCGAACTTTATTTTCTTCTCTATTAATAGAACTATGATGGCGAAATCAACGACATTAAAGTTCTCAGAGCACCATTTATCGACCTAAACCGATTCATCGTTTCTCTTTAGTGTCCCTTTAAGTTATACAATCGGGACCAGTCGTTATATCCTTGTAGACGTAACGAGCCGCAGTGTGAGAGACACTGATTAAATCACCTCGTCGCTCCCAATCGGCTGCATTGCCCCCTTTCCCCCTCCACCTTCCTGAAGCTTTCTACAGTTTACTAGATGTTGCAATTTCTCAGAGATCGGCCCAGCTTTGAGCAAGCGACGATTTCAAATGATGAGGTCATCATATGACGTCATGAGACGACATCATGATGACTGAACAAATCTCGAGTATCCGTGACGTCGAGATGACGTCACATCGTGATGTCAAAGTATGACGGGATTATTGCCTTAGGGCACGTGGGTTTTTGCACCACTTCATTCGCACGCCGTGTTACGCTCAAGGCGCCGCGCAACGAGACACTTGAGGCTCTCGCCTTAGGAAGAAAGTTGGAATAAAACGTGTTCACACGTTCGACCAGAACACACGCCTAACCCGGGGAGGACAGGCAAAAAGAGGATGTGCTTTCGGTCGAAAGTGATCTGAAAAGCTGATACTGGTATAAGAAGACCGCGCACGGCTATAGTAACTCGGATCGTTGTTCGAGATAGCGAAATGAGGTCTCACTGCGAGAAAACGAGCATAACGCGGCACGGGAGGAGTGCGATGCACGCGCCTTCGTGTTGTCTGCCCCCCCCCCCCCCCCAAACTTTGCCGCATACATATGTATAACTGGACAGCGTAAGCGCACCGACTAACACGCGCACTGACCGCTAACTCGCGTGGTTCTGCCTGTACAGGCGGCACGCGTCTATAAATATAGGCCTATAGGTGTCGGTTGCGTCGTCTGCTTTTGCTTCTTCTGTACTTCGTGAGCGTCTGCTTCTTCGCTGACTTCTGCTTACTACTGAGCAGCTTCTAAGCTTGTTCTTGCTTCTTCGTAGCATTCTGTATGTTCATCGTATTTTCTTCTCTCTAAGCTGATCGCCTTCGCACCTTCTCACTGGAAGCAAGCAAGCAAGCAAGCAAGAAAGAAAGATGGACATCGCGTCTTCTGCACGCGCACACGGCACCGTCCGAGTAGCTAAAGGGTCCCCGTTCCAGTTTCGTGCGCGAATGCCGAAACCCATCCGTGGGTGCACGCGCCATCTTATACAAAAAGAGGGGCGTTGGCCGGCCCCTTCACTACGCGAATGCGGCGGCGGCGGCACCTTCGAGACGCTCATTTCGAAGCGGCGCTCAGCATTGCAGGATAGTCGTCGCCTTTCTCGCTGCACAACGCACGCGCAAGATCTCGTTCAGTAGGCAACGCCTAATAACCACCACTAGCCCGCGCGCGTCACACCCAGCACCGTGCAGTCAGAGGGAGCGTTTGATACCTGCGGAACACCACATGCAATAGCTGTGGCTGCGCTTTGGGAAAGCCCCTTCTTTTGAATCGTGAAAGGTTTGGTTCTCGACCGAACTCGCGCTGCTGGTGCGAGCCACGTACAATTCAGTGTATAACGGTTGGGGCCGTTCGATCTTTGGAAAAGCGAACGCCCCGGTGTGAGCTTTCGCTAGGTGGACCGCGCCACGCCGACGTTCGCGAGCTGTGTGGAAGAGGTACGCGATTTCGCTGACTGTGTGACATAGCGGGTCGAGTCTCACTAAAAAGAAAGATATATGCGATCAAGATGCTGGCGCCATACCAGCCTCTGGATACACGCCCACGATAACGCACGCGCAACCACACACACACGTTCCCTATGATTGTGATATATGTGCTGCTGTTTCTGTTGAGTGCTGTTGTTATTGCGTACATACATACATACATACATACATACATACATACATACATACATACATACATACATACATACATACATACATACATACATACATACATACATACATACATACATACATAAACACACGCGCGTTTGCCCTATGCGCACAGTAATGGGCAAATGGAACACGAACAAGTTAAAGGGCTACTGACACGAAAGCTTTTCGTTTCTTTTTCTTGCACCAAATGCAATGCCAAGCCTTCAAAACCTAAAATATGTTGTGGTAAGCATGAGTGGGGCCTGAAAAATTATTTACAATATGTTTTTAAAAGCCAGTATCAGTTCCTACTGTATACCCTGACGTCACGACACGCTGGGAACTTCTCATCACGTGATCGCGCAAGAAATCGTAACGTTTCAACGGCGGCTCCGTGGCTCCGTTGGTGACGCACAAGCGGCCCATTTTTTTATGTTTTGGTATCTGACGTCATCACAATTTGCCATACGTGAACTCCTTAGTATTGACACTGTAGTCACGCTAGTGTCGATGTTAGTAGGGAGCACCATGCGAAAATTGTCTATAACCTCAAAATAAAATATATCATATGCTGCAGCTTTTACTGAGCTCAGAGTAGTCTCTGTATACAGGATATCTGTATGACGGAGTAAGCTCCGCTTCGAAAATTGGCGTCAGTACCCCTTTAAGGTTCACTAAAAACGCGTTATTTAGTTCTTGTTACCACGAGTACGAGTAATATCAGCATGATTGCGTCTTGCACGCTTATTTTAAGGTCTGAGCTATCTTTGACAACCATATTAATGGACGGTGTGGGATAGCACTCTCGCGAAACCTATTTTATACTTTGTAATCCCTTCCTCGTTCCCATTTCATTTGTCCACGACTGTACACACACACGTATACAGGCACAAGGAGAAAGCCATCCCTACAGTAGCGCATAGGCGCGGCGAGCAGTGCCCGGCCCAGTCGCGTGGTGTAGTTCGCATCGCTTTATCATCCCGAGACTGCGAGGCGAGGCGTTTTCCTCGCATGAGGGAGGGTCCCCTACCAAGATTGATTCGCCGGGCACGAGCCGCCTCGGCCGCACGTGCTGATCGTCGTCTCACCACGCAATTTATACTTCCCTTTACATACGATGCGTGTTCTGTGAGCGCTGAGCCTTGTAGAAAGAGCGAGCCGAACTGGACTAAACTGAGATGGACGGTCTAACGCACCTCAACCGTTTTGCGAGAGCGCATTCGCTAATTTTATTTCTATTTGGGCAGCGTTTACATTGTTTCTTTTTTCGAACTACCAACCTGCCAGACCTGCCTCACACGAGCTTATGAGCGTGGCAGATTGGGCAAGTTAGCAAGGCATTATTTACTTACTTTAAGGGAAAGCCTCAGATGCCTCATAACGGTGACCGTCGGCGACGTCAAAACAAAGTGAGGCGAAAAATCATCTTGCGATGACGTCATTGTGCGACGTCCAATCAATCCAATCGACTTATCGAGTGATAAGAGAAAAAAGAAAAAAAAGAAGATGGCTGTAGCCTTCGAATCGTCCTAGGTGAATGCGTAAGGGAACGTGTGAATTTTTTTTTTCCCTCGGTCGGGCGTTCGTACTGTTTCCTTTTTTTTTTCGAACTACCACCTTACCAGACGTACTTCATGAGCGTGGCAGATCGGTCGGGTTGGTGCGGCGTAATTTTTTTTGTTCATTTTAGCGCGACTCAGTTTGACCAGATGTATACAAGAAATAAGAAACAGGAAAATATGACACGATTGGCGTTTCCAATTTAATCGGTTTATTTCTTGACATGTTCGAACACGTTATTATAGATGGTTCGCAGTGACGTCACAAAAACCGCCATCTTGGAGTACCAGCATGGTGGGGCGCGAAGTATGTGACGTCACCTTAACGTTAAAAGTGCATCGCATGCTATATAGCTGTCTCGTTATTCCTGCACAGGGGCAAAAAAAAAAAACGTTCCTGCGGCGTCCTTATTGCAAAGAAAGCAAGTTAATCTCCACGTGGTTACGCTGCCTTGACGTCATCAAAGCATCCATGTTAGAGTCATCATCATGAACCTGACTGTGCTCACTGCAGCGCAAAGGCCTCTCCCATGTTCCGCCAGTCAGCCCGGTCCTGTGCCTTCTGCTGCCACGTTATACCTACAAACTTCTTAATCTCATCTACCCACCTAATTTTCTGTCTCCTCTTCACGCGTTTACATCTCTTGGCATTCAGTCTGTTGTTCTTAACGACCAGCGGGTATCTTTCCTACGTGTTACATGACCTGCCCATGTCCATTTTTTCCTCTTGATTTCCACTAAGATGTCCTTAACCCCCGTTTGTTCCCTGACCCACTCTGCTCTCTTCCTGTCTCTTAAGGTTACACCTATCATATTCCCCAACACTGCTCGCTGCGTCGTCCTCAATCTAAGTCGAACCCTCTTTGTACGCCTTCAGGTTTCTTCTCCGTAGGTAAGTACCGGTAAGATGCAGCTGTTATATACCATGTTAAAGTACCTATACGTTAAGAACCCGAGCCCATCACGTCACGTGCAAGCTGCCAATACTCGGCGCAAAACACACAGACAAGCTTCTATACGGACAAGCGTCCATGTGTAATGTGTCTTCAATGCTGTATTGGCCACAAGATAATCGTGCAGTTTCATAATAGTACACTAGTGGAAAATATGGCGCTAGTGAGAACAGCACTCCGGGCAGGTTGGTAATCCATTACTCGCGCTGGTGTCTACGAGAGCTGCGAAGCAGGGCGCTTCATCCAGCATGGAAATGGTGGGCAGTACATGGAGACTCGTTCTTTCGGCTCCGTGTGTCTTTTTTTTTTACTTATAAAATTGATAATTATTAAAAAAGTTCACCAGCCCCACTTCGCCACCTTGGCCCTCTTGTGCTCACCAGTTCAAATCAGTTCACAAGGTAAGACAAAACTAAACAACGAGCAAAGCCACAAGTGCGTTCGAAGCCACAAGCACGAAGGCTAGACAAATCCATGTACTAAACATCATTCCCATGGTGGCTGAACGATCGCAGCGCCAAGTTCCCTCTAGTATAAATATTGCAGGAAACTCTATGCAAACAAGGACGAGAAAGAAAGAAAGAAAGAAAGAAAGAAAGAAAGAAAGAAAGAAAGAAAGAAAGGAAGAAAGAAAGAAAGAAAGAAAGAAGGAAGGAAGGAAGGAAAGAAAGAAAGAAAGAAAGAAAGAAAGAAAGAAAGAAAGAAAGAAAGAAAGAAAGAAAGAAAGAAAGAAAGAAAGAAAGAAAGAAAGAAAGAAAGAAAGAAAGAAAGAAAGAAAGAAAGAAAGAAAGAAAGAAAGAAAGAAAGAGTGTGAGGCACGAAAGGGATACTGTGGTAATTCGAAAAAGGGGTCACCGATTCGATTCCGTGCGCAGTCGACTTATCTCTTCTTCAGGGATGGTTTAGCACGCTAACGACGCACAGCAACAACGACCGGTTCGAAAACGTTGTTCGAAGCTTGCAACGTATCCGTTCAAAAACAACTTGCCGATCGGTGAATCCGCCTATTCGAAGATAACAGCCCCCCGACGTGCTCCAAAAAAATTACCGCGTTTACCGTAGTAGTAGTATAAGCCAGTGGTTCTCAAATGCGGGTCCGCGGACCCCAGGGGGTCGGCGATGCCATTTCTGGAAGTCCGCGAAACCGATCCTCAAAAAAATTAAAAAACGCGTTTTTTTTTTTTTTTGAAGCACATTATGTCCCGAGACAGCGCGGCCTCCTTTAATTATTGATGTGCTTCGCCGCATAAAACCTTTGCAGTGCGGCGGAGCTCACTTATGTCTCCCTTCTCCGTTAGATGGCTGCAAAGCTTTTGTTGCAGTTTTCGACGACATATGCACGCGAGCACACTTTTAACACGAAAGTGTTTTATGCCGGGGTCCATCAAGTACATCCGTCACGGATATGACGTTGATAAAATGGACGCCAACGGGTGAGAAAGAAAAAACCAAGAAAAAGATACCCCGCTGGGAATCGAACCTACAACGTTGCGGCCGCGACGGCAAGCGCCCGACACCCTACCGACTAAGCAAACTCGGGAGATGCTAGACGCGGCGCGAACGCGCCTTATATCTTTCACACATTCTCTTTCGCGGCGGGCGGAGCGGGGCGGTGCCGCCGTCTGTGAGAGGTGAAAAGACGTAATGCTTCACGATCGACACTTGCTAACGCTTACTCCGCGATTGCACGCGATATCGGAGGTCATGGTTAAAGCGTCTCGGTACCAGAGAGGTAGACTGGCCGCGATGGCGTCGCCGACGTACCCTTGACGCAACTTACGTTCTTTGCCTTTGGCTTCGTGTTAGCGTGCGTCGGCTCATCGGAGTAGTGCAGCTTCCACGTGCACCAACGGGATTTCTCCGCCGCCGACTGCTTCAATGGCGCGAGCACCGACTAACAAAACTGCTGCAATATGCGTTGCAGAAAGGACGCGATTTCGACGGGCGAATGTCGTGCCTTGGTGGAGCGAGAGCAGCGCCTGAGAGACAGAGGCCAGCGGGACGCAGGCGGTTGCGGCTCAGGCTACGAACCTCTACCTCCCGTGTTGCTGAAGCGCAGTGTGTGTTATGTATGCATGAGCACAGGCGTCGGCTACCCTTTACTAGAAAGCGCACACCGTGCCGTTTCTCTCCTTAATTGACGACGCTTTGAAGAAGTGCATACCGGGTACCATTGTTGATTATGAGCTTGTTGATATCATCCTTACGCGGGATTCACGATTCGCTGTGTCCAAATATATGTTCACACCGTCAGCTACCACAACGGTTTAATCATGATCATGGACGTTAGTCGTCGCGATAGAGACATGCTGTCAACATGAGTGCATCCGCGTCAAACGGTGCTATATATAGCTGCCAAACACAAATAGACATTGTACAAGCTCTCATATATCACTACACAATAAGCACTACTTCTGTGAAGACACGTTTCACTTTCGTGTTATACCAATTCCTATGACGGAGGGATCAGCCATGTTTTTTTCCAAGCTTGCATACTTGAATATAAAACATAGCTCTAAACAGGTTGAATGTGGCTGCAGATCACACAACTTATTGACGAGCTGTTGAGATCGAATTGGAGTGGCACTTTAACTGTTCTTTGCCAGGACGAAATAAAAGGCGCCTAATTCACGCTGCATGTTGTCTTAATTTATGACCCCACACACTTTTTTCCTCACTACAAGGGATCCCTCATCCCACCCACCGGTTCACAAGGGGTGCCCGAAACATTCACGGCTGAGAACCACTGGCATTCAAAAGAGTGCTAAACCGGGCTAGTTGGTGAGCGTTCATAGTAAATTTACAGCGCGAAAAACGAGAGGCAGAAGAAGAAATACTACACAGGACAAGCGCTGACTGCCAACTACAACATTTATTGCGCATAACCCGTGCTTAAATAACATCGCTCCGTACCACGTGAATGTCCCCTACACAGGACAAGCGCTGTGTAGGGGACATGAGGGCACTGTCCCCTCATGTCCCCTACACAGCGCTTGTCCTCTGTGGCATTTCTTCTTCTGTCTCTCGTTTTTCGCGCTGTAAATTTACTATGAACCACTGGTATATAAGCCCTACTGCACGTAAAATTGACTTCAGGACTGATAACACTGCAGTATACGCACAGCAAGCTGCTTACAACGTGTTTCACATTTATTACCGGAATTTCTTTCATTGGCAGAAGTAACCGAGTGACACTGATGTTTCTTTTTCAAGGACATCCGGGCGAGTACTTACTTCTGGTTTTTGAAGATATTCAAAATAAAAGCCTTCTAACAAATTGGCGAAGCTGGCACTAAGTCGCGCAAGGCTCGAAACAGCGAAACTGGACGATTCTGAAGTCTAATCTGGCTGCTTCTATGGTTGCTAGGCTTTAGCTACGTTAGTCACGACGACACGGATGTCCAAGCTCCACAACGAGCGTTCGCACCACTCACAGAACGACCCTGTCTTTATCTCTGCTTTTTCTTCTATCTCTTTCGTTCTCTCTTGATCTTTCTATTTTCTTTCTGTCTTTTTCTGCTTCTCTCTGTCTCTTTCTATATCTTTCTCTGTATTTATATCTTTTTATGTCTTTATTTCCATTATTTCTCTCAATTTTCTCTCTCTCTTAGTCAACCCGTGGTAAGTAGCGGGAATTTGCCCAATTAATGTGGCACACGTATACCCGTTATGATAGCCCTTTCTTGGTGTAATTGTTGCCGTCTTCATTTTCAGGGGAAAAGTTCTGAGTAGTGGGCTTTGCCGAATTTGTGTGGCACATAGCAGTTCGTGATGATGATAGCTTTCTGATAAGCCGCACAAATTACGGCTAGCCTAAACATTAAGCTTCGCCATTAAAAATAACAAGTGGTATGAAACCAACGGTTCTAGTTCAAATTAAAAGTTGCAATAGATACATATGATCTCGTAGCATAAGTTTACTTGGGATAAGAGCCAATTAACTGCGAGGATAATTAGTGAAAATTAATTGAACGAGTTCGATGAAAGAGCAGACGATTTTCCTGTGAGCAGCTCGGATTGCTGCGGCACCCGGCGCAGCAGGTCTCAAGCACGCGTTTCTTTCTGCGTGGCCTCTGAGATCCACTTCGGCAGCGCGACGAAGAAGGAAATTAAACCAACCAGGCCACGCGAACTCCGAGGTGCGAGTGCCAGACCCCTAAGTCAAGTATTAGAGTCGCTGTCGTTCTTTTTAGATGTGATGCATCTTATGGCGGAGTTCAATCCGGTGGTGGTGGTGGTGTGCGGCGTGACCACTCTTACTGCGCATGCGCAAGCCTTCTCCACTCCCCCTCTCCACATGACCTCTCCCCTTCCCTTTCCCCCTTCCTTTGCCACCTCCCCTTTCCCTTTCCCATCCCCCTCTCCTTCCCCCTCTCCACGTCCATCTCTCCTCCCCCTTCCTCCTCTCCCATCACCTCTCCCCTTCCTTTCCCTCCTCCCCCTCCCCTACCCTATCCCCTCTCCCTCTCCGTTTCCCCTCTCCCCTTTCCCCTCACCACTCCACCTCTGAAACGCGGGCTCTACATGCCGAAACACTGCTTCGCGTCGCCTCATGGTCCCCTTTAGCGGGAGATATTTTTTATTATTAGGTTATGACTAGTGCGGATAGCCAACAGAAGTCAGCGCCGGTATTATGCTAGTAATATACGACAGGTTCCCTACGAGCCATGCGCTGTAATCAATAACAGTCCACTTCCTAATGTGTAGTTTGTTTTGATTGCAGTCTAAATGGGTAGTTAGTATGTGTTCAACAACATGCGAGAGACGAAGGAAGAAGAAGTGGCGGAGTGGCTGTGCTGCTTCGCTCGTCTTCGTGAAGTTTTTCCTATTCTATGTGCCTCATTGCGCATCCTCTTGCACACTGATCATCTGAGCTTCGGACATGATCCCAGCAAGGGGTGCGGCGCCCCCGGGACCGCACCCAACGAAGCCTCCTGAGGTTCAACCCGGTACCACGCCACACCAAGCACAGCAGATGCAAGCGGCGGCAGCCAGCACCGGGGCTATTTCTGGCGCTGGATTGCAGCTTCCAATGGCTACAGGTCAGAACTATACTCCATCTTCTGCGAATAACTCGCTACCACTTGGCCAAGGTCCTCCCATGGAGACCATTTCCTGTCTCGACGTCAATCTGCCTGTAGGTCAGGACGATGACTTTTCTGACATGTCAGAATCCTCTGCAACTGTTACATATATGGATGCTACTGCGCTTTCTTCCGACGGCTCGGAAAAACACATTGATGCACCGCCCGTCAAACGCTGCCGCGGATCGAAGAGGTCGCTTATGCTACCCAACTCTGTGCCCGCAGAAAACACACCTAAGCCAAACTTGACCATCATATTCAAGCCAAGAAACGCTGAGCAAGTTATCACACGCTTCAATCCACTAGCACTTAAGACAGCCTTTGAAGAGACAGCTCCAGATGGCGTGCTACAAGTACGACCGAATGAACGTTTGAATCTCCTGGCTGTCGATACTCGTAATGCAGACGCTTCTGAACGTCTACTGAAAATCTCAAGCATTGCTGGAGTACTTGTACAAGCTTACGAGCCACGACCGAGCAACTGCGGAGTAGGCGTCATCAAGGGAGTTCCTGTAGACCTTGATCAAGCAGACATTCTCGCTGCTCTTCTTCAAAGAGCTCCCGTCAGATCTGTAAGGCGACTGGGAACGTCAGAAAACGTCCGCATTGTGTTTGTTACCGAAAGTGCTCCTGAGTACGTCATCCTGGGCTACACACGTTACCGAGTGTACAAGTACATTGAGGCTCCGAGGCAGTGCACCAAGTGTCAGCGTTTTGGCCATGTTGCTGGTGCCTGCAGGTTACAAGCACGATGCTCACGCTGCGGGGGCAACCACGACCGATCTGCATGTGGAAATGAAGAGCCACAGTGCCCTAACTGCAGGAAAAAACATGAGTCTACGTCAACTCACTGCCCCATTTTGCGTAAAGAGAAGCGGATACACAATTACAAGGTGGAAAACAACGTTGGGTACCAATTGGCAAAGGATGCGGTACGCCAGAAACAAAAACCTCGAGGTGGTGGCCAAGCAGTGATGCCCCCAGTTGACAAAGGAATGCCATCAAGTCCGCCACGAATTGACGACACAAATGAGTTCCCGTCTCTACCGACTTGCCCATCAGCTCCAACTCCTCACACACGAGGTGCTCAGGAGCGCTCATCTGGCCTGTCGAAAGAGTCACAGGCCCCAACGTCTTGGCGTGGATCACGCGAGTGCGGCGCTCGACAAGACCATGGAAATATATACTCGTTGCTATCCGCTCTTGTCGACGCTGTACGCAGCTTCCTCACTCCAATGTCCTCCCCGGTGGCTAAGTCTATACTGACGCTGCTTGATTTTCTCTCTCCTGTTCTGGCACAATGGCGTTAACAGCTCAGCCGACCAGTTTCAAGAACATTAGGAAACAGGCAACAGTATTTCAATGGAATGCCTGCAGCCTCCGCTGTCGTCTCTCCGACTTCAGACAGTTTGTATATAAGCACCGCTTTCCGGTGATCGCCATCTCAGAGTCCCGAGTGCGCACCGGCATTCGTCTTTCAGGATACACCATCACAGTTTCTTCGACGGGAATGGATACCAGCAGAGTTCTCTTGGCTGTTCGTAATGATTTAACTTTCAATGTTCACCACATATCAGCCGATGCATCCAATGAATACGCTGCAGTGACAGTGAAGTGGGACACTTTGGCCTTTACGGTGATTGCGGCATACATACCACCTCGTGCTACATTTGATGTGGACAGGCTGCAGGACATAATAGATGGCACACCTGGACCTCACATACTAACCGGGGACTTCAACGCGCATCACCCTGCCTGGGGCGGTCGAAAGACTTCAGTCCGCGGTAGACGCCTTTTTGATATCGCACATCGAAACAACCTGGCGATTCTTAACGATGGACAGCCAACCTTCTTCAAGAATGACCGGTGCAGCGCCCTAGATGTCACCATGATCTCCGCGCACCTCATGTCCACGGCAACCTGGTTTGCTGACATCGAAAGTCATGGTAGTGACCACGTGCCAACCTACATCTCCTTGGGCTGCCCTAAGCAGTACACGCAACGGAGGGTGGTTCGTTGCACTAACTGGGAGTTATACAACGCTACAATTGAAGATTCAGACCCATCTGGAATGACGTATGAGGAGTTTGTGGCTGTGCTCAATCAAGCAAAACAAAGTAGCACCAAACGCCTAGCACCACCTCGAACTCATTCAACGGTTGACGTTGAGTATGAGAGGCTCCGGGCCATTCGCCGCCGATCTGAAAGACGTGCTCGTAGGACATTGTCTGCAGATGATATTCGCGATGCCAGGCGAATGCAAAAACAAATCCAACGTCACCTGGATAAGCTAGATAGGAGGCAATGGCGGGCCTTCTGTTCTAAACTGGACCCAAGAAAGCCGCTGTCAAGAATATGGGGTGTCGTCCGCAGCCTAAAAACCACACCGACTCAACTGCATCCCTTCAGTTCAGTTGCTTTATCTCGTAACAGCAGCGAGTTGGACGTGGCGGAGGCTTTCTGCTCTAAGATAACTGCAGTAGTGGCGCAAGCAACCTTGCCTCGTGTAGCACAAGAGGTTTTAGCGATGACGAGCACCACAGAGGCGGATGAACCTTTTTCGATCATGGAACTGCTTGGAGCATTGACACTGGTGAACAAGGCGTCATCTCCCGGACCTGACTGCGTTAGCTACGCTGAGTTAACGCATTTAGGCGACAAGGCGAAGATGCACCTTCTTGCCATATTCAATGCCAGCTGGGAGAGTGGGCGTCTTGAACCTTGCTGGAAACGCGCTCGTGTCATCCCTATTCTCAAGCCTGGCAAGTCTCCAACGGACCTTAACTCCTATCGTCCCATTGCTCTTCTCAGTTGCGTAGGAAAGCTTATGGAGAAGATGGTATTGATGCGCCTGGACTGGTTGCTGATGAACATGAATGCATACCCTCCACAAATGTCAGGGTTTCGAAAGGGCCGCAGTAGCATCGACAATGTGATTCGTCTCATTAACTGCGTAAAACTCAACAAAGCTACGGGCAACATCACTATCGGCGTATTCCTCGACATCAAGGGAGCGTTCGATAACGTGACTCACGAGTCCATCCTATACGCCCTGAAGTCTGTCGGAGTTGGCGGTCGTATCTACCGCTGGATCTTGGACTACCTCACTGATCGGTCAGTCTACATGTCCACAAGAGAAGGTGACACAGCCCCGCACACAGTGCATCGAGGAGTTCCCCAGGGCGGTGTTCTAAGTCCAACCTTATTCAACATCTCTGTCATTGGACTGGAGAAGTGTATCCCTGCATCGGTCGAAATCTCTCTCTATGCAGATGACATCTGTATATGGAGCAGTGGTCGCAACAGACGTGTCCTACGAGCAAGACTACAAAAAGCTCTCAATTCAATCGAAAAATTCTTACTCGGGCGAGGTCTAATGATGTCACCAGAAAAATGCGCCGCCGTTGCTTTTACGAGGCGTGATGTTTCGCGCTATACGTTAAAGGTAGCGAATTCTCCCATTCGGTATGTGCAAAGTCATAAGTTTCTGGGAGTGACAATCGACAGGCTAATGACATGGACGCCCCAAGTTCGAATACTAAAGGAAAAAGTTGCATCATATGCGAGCATCTTCCGCATGTTATCAAGCAACGCCGGGGGCTGCTCCGTAAGTGCCCTGCTGCGAATGTATACGGCTCTCTGTGAAGGTCTTCTAAGATACAGCCTTCCTGCGTTACATGGCATTTCACAAACCAACATACAAGCGCTGACTGGAGCTCAAGCGAAAGCCCTGAGAGTGTGCCTCGGCCTACCAAAAAACACATCAAGTATTGGAACCCTTGCCGAAAGCAGACGCCTATCAGCTGCAGTGCTTCTGCAGCAGGAGTTTCTTCGAGTTCACTTGCGTTATGCCACCAGAATGCCGGGTCATCCGCTTGCTTTAGACAGCAGTCTTGTGGTGCGGAGCTTGCTTCCGCTGCATTATCAAAGCGCATCAATGCCAACGGAGCCATCGTGGAAAATTCCTTCGTGGTCAATAATCACTTTTGTGCCTGGATTCAAGAACAAGAGACGTACACCCGGACCAGCACTAACATATTTCACCCTACAGCACGTGGAAAATAATTACAGGGCTCACCGTCATATTTACACTGATGGCTCTGTTACACCTACATCGTCTGCAATTGGTGTCTGGATTCCATCTGCCAATGTCACCATCTCTGCCACTCTTAGTCACCGCACTTCATCTACAGCGACTGAACTGGCTGCACTACGGGCTGCTTTTAATTACATTGTAGATCAGACAGCTGAGTCTTGGGTCATCTTCACCGACTCAAGAGCGGCGCTGCAGTCTCTGAAGTCTCCACGCACGCAAGACCAACTCGTCATGGACATCAAATATCTATGCAACAAAGCCTGTGACCTCCATCACCGCATTGCTCTGCAGTGGATACCTGCCCACTGTGGAATACAAGGCAACGTCCATGCTGATGACGCTGCCAAAGCTGGACATGACGCCTCGAGAGAAATCATCAAGATACCTTTCTCGAGAAAAGATGCCGCGACAATCGTATCGGCACACGCTTGGCGGCTCCAGCGATCCCTCTGGACAGATGCTAATCACCAGTATGGACCACTTTACAAGATTGACCCATCGTGTAACTTTGATATGCCGCGAGACCTAAACAGGCAAGATGAAACATGCTTGCACCGCATCAGACTGAACGTCGCATACACCAACTACTTCAGGAGCAAGATTAAGCTGTCGGCCTCACCAATGTGCGTCCAATGCAACGTCCAAGAAGATTTACATCATGTTCTTTGTGAATGCAAGCGATACGCATTAGAGAGACAGTCTCTGAAGGCAGCCTTGCATCTTCGACGGGTATCGTGCTTAGAGTTGCGACATGTTCTGGGCCCATGGCAAAGCAGCACCTGTGCGCTACGTGCCACGAAAGCGCTGTTGAATTTCTTGCGGGCCACGAGCCTGAACCAAACTTTGTAAACTTGTGTGACTGTATGTGTTATGTGGTTATCACTGTATATATCATAATCGTCACCCAGCACCTGGAGTAGCATGTCAGGCGAACAGCCAGGCAAACATCTCCAGCTTCATTAAAATGTTTATCTCTTTATCTTTATCTCTCAACAACATGCTATGTAGGACTAGTTGGTGCATAGGTATTTGAAGGACATGGCGCAAGCTTAAGGACCTTCTTTTTCCTTCTCATTCATAACCTTGCGCCACGTTTTTCAAGTCCTATGTGCGTTAACATCATCGTATAACACACACACACACGCATATATATATATATATATATATATATATATATATATATATATATATATATATATATATATATATATATATATATATATATATATTCTTCCTCGGAAGGTGTTTTCTTCTTAATGCTAAAGCACAAAGCACTTCCCATTAATACGCGCTAGTTGTGCATTGACTGAACATACAGAAGATTTTGTGCGCGCGTGTATGTGCGTGTGAGAGCTTTACTCGGGAAGTGTTCTTGCAGCGAAGCCGTATATGCCGATAGGTTCTAGCGGATCGCGTCCGGTGACACAAGACGCGTACAACAACAGTTTTCGGCACCCCTCGTCCCCTCGCCACCCCCGATGCCTCCTTCACAAGTGTCGAGATACTCGACGCGTCGGCACTTCCCACAAATCCTTGTGTCCATTTGTCTCGTGACGTAGAGATCGCGCTAGCGCTGTTATCAGCAGTTGCCCTTTGGGACTCGCTATGGGACGGACGCGTTCAATTCTCTCGGAGAAAGAAGTGCGGGAATTGAGGGCCCGCCAACGCGCAGAGAAGCGCGAATGAGCGCGAAAACGACGTGAAGCCGCTGCCGCAGAACGTGCAGCCGCTGGCTCCCATCTCCACAGTAGTGCGAGAGCTCTCAATTTTTTTTTCTTTATGCTGACCCATAAATTGTCCGAAGAACCGTGTCTGAAACCCAGTTTTGCTTCTTACAAAATGCTTCCCATTAAAGGCTTCGTCCACAATTATTCGTTTTCCAGTGGGCCAGATGAAACGATTTCCCCGTAATTGGGACGCGGAACCACGATTGCCCAGTTCCGCCGACGAATTATAAACACGAGTGCATGACCGAGAAGACACGGTCCATTGCACAAGGAGTGGTCCCCAACTACGGCCGACGCTGCTCTCTCCATTCGCTCGAGAATATATCGTCATTGCCATATCCGCAAGGAAGCAGCTCGAGGAGTGTTCGGTCAGTCGCCCCATCGTTAATCAAAACGGCCCGCACCCGACGCGCAGTGGCTGAACAGGTCGCGGGCTCGATTCCAGGCCGCCGTGGAGGTATTCGTACGCGAACGACGCAAAGAAAGAAGAGAGGTTGTGTATGCTCTTTTACGTGGGCCTTCATAATAGTTGTAATGTATGCTGTCTAAGCCGTGCCACGTCAAATTTAACAGAAAAACACCCAGATGGGAGTATTTCGCTCGAATTCAAGCTCACTCCCACATAAGTGCGCGTAGGGCTCGGGGGAGGGGAGGGGGTTCCATTGCAACCCCCCCCCCCTCCCCAGTGGTCGAGTCCAAAAAAGACACCATGCCTCACAATGAATGAAAAATGAAAATTACGCAATCACGCGCTCCTCACGATGGCCTGCCTTTGGTCCCTAGCTTTCCGGAAGTAAATATGGGAAGCAAACAGTTCTTGGAATGCAACATCAGGGGCCTTCGGCCGCCATTATCGTCAAAAGCATGCGTGGCCATCAGTTAGCTTTAAAAAATAGAAACACTAAAGAGAAAACCCATTTTTCTCGTATTAGTAAGTTACTCTTTCGCGATACCAAAAACAGCACGCTCGCAGCGAGAAGACGCCTGGGAAGCGAGAAAACGCGCATGAGGAAAGTGCGGATGGCGACGCCACCTTGAAGCTCCCGCACCAGTCGCCGTGATGTCATAGATTTTGACGGCGTCTACTAGGGTCTACGTAGTTCCTAATCGGTGAAAAAGGAAGGAAGGAAGGAAGGAAGAAACATGCGGAAAGACAGGGAGGTTAGCCTGTTCTTAGACCGGCTGGCTACCCTGTGCTGGGGAAGAGGGTAAGGGGGATAAAAGATGATAGAAGAGAGATGTTACAAAAAAAAAAGGAGAGCAAGAAAAGGAAAAAGAAAAAGAGAGGGGGAAAAGGAAACGAGACGGACTCTAAGTATAGTGTCATAATCGGTGAAAATGAAGTACGTTGTCCTCTGAGGGAGCCAGACACTTAACACACCTAAGTTTCAGGAAATTTCGTTGAGAAAATGTGGCCAAAATATGAAAAAAAAGAATGTTTGATATCCGTGACGTCGCCATCGAAGATTTGGGCGGGATAGTTAAATGTGAAACTTTTGACACCTAGTTTCTCATCTATTAATAAAGCTATGGTAGTGAAATTAATAACACTAAATACGGCAGATCCCACACGTTGTGGGAATCGGTGTCATGCGAAGCAGACAGCGAGTACTTTTATGCTCTATTTTATGGCTTTGAGCTAAGCGTTACGAGGTGGATCGACGTGTTTGTGTAAATGTAGTAGCCGTTTACACGTCGTGGTCTTACCAGACCCGTCGATAACACTGGCGTTTAAAGGGTAACTTATGGTGCGACGTAACGTGAGCCCTCACGTTAGAGTAAATACGTCAGTATTATCGAAAGTAAGTGCACTTTATGGCGCAATGATGTGATTATCATACCTAACTTCCGTTACTGTATTCCTCCGGGATCGAGCAATGCTTCAATATAGCTTGCTGAATCATAGTAATACAAACGTAACATTTACTAGACTGCTATAAAAGCGGAGCCAACGCCGCAACCACAGACATTAATCTGATATGACACCTGCATCGTAGGAGTACATATGTAGAGTTTACTGCTTTCTTGTAAAACTAGATAGCCAGCACCACAACCACAATTGACGTTGCACCGACATTACGCCTGCATAGGCTGTTTTTTCAAACCAGTTTATAGACCCGGCGTGGCTCTGTGGTAGAATACCTGACTGCCTCGCAGAATGCTTGGGTTCGATTCCTGCTGGGATCCTAATTTTTTATTCTTTCCGTTAGTTGGGTCAACACTGCAGATGTCGCTTTATCTTAAAGCTCTCGCATTTAAATTACCGATGTCTGTTCTCGCCATTCCTGGTGTTCGTAAACTGCCAATCATCTGTGGCACATACCCGTACACCGCGGCACGTGGTAAACGGGTATTTGCCACACGTGTCTGGAGGGAAGGGTTTGAAGACATACGCGACAGGATTTTCAGGTTATTCATGTCATGACTCGACATATTCGTCAAATCCTCTTACCCTCCCATGCGAATTTTGGTCTGCACCAAGCTAATGAGGCGATCATGAGAGCACCCAGACGTAGGCGGCTAAATAGATAGATAGATAGATAGATAGATAGATAGATAGATAGATAGATAGATAGATAGATAGATAGATAGATAGATAGATAGATAGATAGATAGATAGATAGATAGATAGATAGATAGATAGATAGATAGATAGATAGATAGATAGATAGATAGATAGATAGACAGAAACGCTCAAAGTGCCAAAGGTTCGCTAAGGAATGTTTCGCATTTAAAAGTTTTCAGAGTATGATTTACCAGTCTAAAGTACTTGTTTCCGTTTAGTGTCCCTTTAAACAAAGACGTTACAGGGCCGACTGACGAAATGTATGGGAATGACTTTGCACCTTCCCTTAGGTGATTATGGGAGGCGTCTACCTCCCTCCCGCTTCCCCCTGCGGCATAGCCAGGGGGTGGCACACCGTTCACGTGTCCCCCCAATTTTTTTTTCTACCATGGGACACAGAGAACAAAATGACCCTCCACCACACCTGCTCCTGCCGGGCCCCCACTTCAGATCAAGGATGCCCCTCCCACCCCGTAAGCAATTTCTGCCATTTTTTTTAAAGCCAAGGTTTCTCCTTCAAGCCGGCACAGAAGCGACCATCCTCCACCAGAAACGATCGAGAGAAGCTAGACGACCGACGCGTTTCGATTTACGCCGAACACATTGCATATAACGCGCGAAAAATACCGAGCGTAAAGCGCGAACCTGAGCACGCAAACGTATGCGCGTACAGCGAGCGCAAACCCACGGGCGGTACATAATCGCCAAGACCTCCAAGACCTCCTTCTACACAACATTCATCAAACCTCTTTCAAAGCCAAACCGTAACAAATTTCGCAAGAATCACAGAAACGAAAACAGTTCCGTGTGGAGCGCAAAGCGCAGTTACATGAAAACAAAACACGAATTGCAAAACCAAGGATAGTAGCATATGATTAGAGTGTTCAAAAGCTCGAAGCGCTACTTACCCGTAGGAAAAGGCGGTGTCATCACCCAAGCAGACAGACGAACGTCCCCTTGTCGCTTCGACCGCAAAACTGAGAAAGAAAAAAAAACACACAGTTCAATCACCTTGGTCTTGTCGCGCAGCACAACGAGGTTTTACACTAATTATCGTCAAGCGGAGCACAAAACATAGGCACGGTGACGCGAAGTAGACACTCACAGAGATGAAGTAATATGTGATGCTTCCAATCATATTCGTACACCGGCTATAACAAAAAACACGGGAAGCGACGCTTTTACCGCTACATACTGAGGTAATCGAACTTATCTCGGTCACAGTAACAAGCGCGTCGCCTCATTATGACACTGCGTTATACGCGCTTCACCTTTCACACACGGCTCTCTCCGCATGACACGCTCAGGCACGGTATCAGGGGTCCCGATAAACAAAAATTACACCATCTCCCACTCAAGGGAACCATGAGGTAATGCGAGGCAGCATTGGGGCCGCACACCAAGTTTCCGTTACGTTCACTCGGCGTTTCCGTTAGTTCATGAGGTTTGTATTTGGTGTTTGTGTTATCATTACGTTGTGCTTGTGCGCTGCTTTCCGTTAACGCCGAATGAACGAGTGGCGCCGACGTTGACGTTACAACTCATCTGAACGGGAGCGAAGCGAGAATGACGGAAGCCGACCGAGCGCACGCGCTTATATAAACATGAAATGGGGGAGGGAGAGGAGAGAGTGGGTTAGAGGCTGCATTTGGCTGCGGCGCGGCTGCATCACGTGGGAGGAGGGGCTGCGCCGCGGCTGCAGCGCGGGGGAGAAGAGGAGAGAAGTTGACCGAACACCTGCGTAAAGGAGGACAGTGGTAAAGAGAGCAGGAGCATGCCCAGTGGGCGCAGACGCCACCACCAACGACGGACACAGCCCCGAGCAAAAGTTGCTTCGCATCTAAAACAGAGCTAAGCAAAACACGTCCACCTCAATGGCTTGACTGCGGCCGACTGATGCCCCGGTGCCCTGACACGGCAGAGGGATAACGGCCAAAGTTTCCAGGCAGGCTGCATTCGTTGCCCTTTTGTTTCTTGGAAAAATAGTCTGGGAAATTTTTATCTACTTTTAACGCGATATCGGTAAAGAGCCCGTTTCGCAGAAATTCCGGTGTCTGCGTCGGCGTCTTTGGTTTCGAGCGAAAATTCCGAGTTAGATGCAAATAAAGAAATAAAAAATATTTGGTTCGAGTGGGACCCAGGATTCAAGCATGCGGACGCCATGCTGTCAGCCACCAGGCATACATCTACTAGTATACTAACGACAAGCTATTTACATACACCATTTACCGCTGGTTGTACGCATACCTCAGAGGTTCTTCAGCGGCTTGACTGTCACCCGCGTGATGTTGCGAAGGGCCCGCGGGCGCACATTTAAACCGCATCGCCCCGCCGTGTGGCCGTGTTTCGTCGCACCGCATGCATGGATATATGATCCGAAGGACGTCCGCACTTTGGCTTTCCTTTTTGCACGGTTTAGGTCGCCTCCGAGAAGCAAAGCGAGGCTAGCGCTTGGGAAGGCGATACGAAGATGCTCCGATTAGGCGATCGCGTTCTTGAAAGCGAAGCTCAAGCGTCCTCCAAGTTTTTGGCAACGGTTACCCCGATGCTTCGCACGGTTATCCCTTAGTTAGCCCCTAGGCTCGATTCTGAATTCTCGCTCCGCTTTGGTATTGGCAATTTTTTGATGATGACCAAGAAGACGTTAGCGTGGTTCATCGTCTCGCTTGCTACTACAGGCGTCCAGTGATGATTATGGTATACACAATCAGGGATGCAACAGCCCATATAGGATTCGGAGCAATTTTTGGAGCAGCAAAAATCCAAATTTGGAGCAGGTTACGAAAAGAACCCTGCATTTTTTAGCCTTAAATCCCAAATTTGGAGCAGTATACCAAAGAAGGCCTATTTTAAGAAAAGAAAATAAAAATATGCAGAAACCATTCAACATCAGCTAATTCGTGCACAGTGCACGTGAACACTGCTATTTCAATAAAAGCATTGTGGTGAGCCATCCCACGGTGCGAACAATGACTAAGTCCACATTAGCATTTGCAGAACCTGTCAAATAATTCGACAGGCAATGGAAATGCTAACGTGGACCTGCGAACCTGGCAACCAGGAAATTTGGGAGATTCGTAAGGCAGGAGCAAGTGGGGGTAGCGAAAAAAGAAAACTGGCATACGCTTTTGTCTATTGGGCCGCAGAAACGCCATACGCAGCAGCTCCAAATGATTGCCAATAATTTTTTAGACGTCAGCGATCACACTAGTACTCGTAATTACACGGCGCGTGCACGAATGAGTAATTAAGGAACAAAATGTGCTGTGTCCCTGACAGCTAGTACCTAATAGCCCCTTCTAAATCTCAGTATGCTTTTCCGCAGGACACCAGTGTACTGCGGCAAAAGTGGCTTAAAAAGCATTCTGCACGCAATAAAACAAGCATCGGAAATTTGAGAACTACTGTCCTTTTCTATTGCGATAGCAACTATATGAACACTCTCGACGAGTTTTTGCCGTCATCTCCCGTATAAAGTCCAAATTGATAACATATCCCTGTGCATAGTATGTTCTACCGCGGGTAAAAGCACGCGAATGCGGGCGACGAACGCGGCTGAAGCAGATATCAAACGAGCCAGCCCATCTCCGTCGCTCGGAGGGCGTATGCGATAACACCACTCCGCTCGGGAAGCCTGCCATCAAAGCATAGAGGAAACGCCCCGCCCGTCTTGAACGAGCATGAAAAGACGCGAGAGGGGGGCGGGGGGGGGGCTGTCGGTCGCTCGAGTAGCAACTTTGAACTTTGACTGTAAGGTCGCGGTTGCGATCGCTGGCGCGCGCGCTATCTCGGCAGCCATCAGCGGGCGGCTCGTATATCCTGCTACGCGCTGCGCTCTCAGTGCGAAGACACTGTGCAGAAAGACAATCTTTCCCTGGAGCGGCCGTATTCTCTTACACCAACGTTTTGAAGAGTTACGCGAGATCGGATACAAAAGAGTTTGCTGCCAGCCTAACTTCGTATAACATTACAATTTGTCGCTATCGCATTCATTGCTTCGTCCTTGCGGTGAAACTGACTTTCTTTTTTTCTTTCGTGAGGGGTTAGGGTTAGGGTCTGCGCGTCTGTATTGGATGACGATGCCCACGCTGCAGATTACCAACGCGGCCGGTATTTCTTGCTCAAATTTGCGCAACTGGGAAAGTTTTAGGCTGGTCGGGCATTTTGGCGCAGCGTGGCGCAATTTTAACCAATTTCACGGTTTTGGCTCAGCTTGGCGCAAAAATAAGGAATTGTATCAAATTGGCGCAATTGGCGCAGCTGTTGCATCCCTGCACAATGACCACATATACACACAAATGACATACAAGGGGGGGGGCAGTAACACTTGAACGCGAAAGGTAACTTGCGATGACTTTGTGAGCAATTAAGCGATAGTTTGAGGGGATTCGTTTCAAATTCGCGGCTTGTAATGCATGCGGAACGAGATAACACACTCGGTGCTAGGTCTACACGCTCAAGTAGGCGATTGTACTTGCGGTTGTTTTCGCATAAAACGTCTCTGATCTCCTTAAATTTGATGGTTGCTGTAGAAGAGAGCATCCAGTAGCTGCAGCACAGCCAACGGTAAGAGCGGGACTGGTTGCCTTCGTCGCATGGATTTCCTTAGATGGTTTGGAGTTAAAATTGTGTTTCAGTGCTGGCCACAGGCCTTGGATTTGTTCGAATATCGCCACACCAATGACAGTGCTTTTCGATCCGGTGACAGCCGTCTCAGTTGTGTAACATACGTTTTTCCGCTGGTTGTGCGAAGAAACAAGACAATATGGCCTCGTACCAGACGGCGTTCTTTCGTACACGATATCGGTGGCTCTTGCCGTCACAGCCAGAGGCATGCGCAAACGGGCGGGAGGGCGGTACACCCACTCTCACTTATAGAGAAGGGGGGCGCCAAGTCTATCACATAACTTTACTTCGTCGGACTTGACCCATCATTGTTTAACATGCAAGGTTACAGCCATGCAGGTTTGTGACAATAATGGCGGCTTAGGACAGAGGAGACAGACATACAGCCACACACACAAACATACATACACACACAGACGCAGACACACTAAGACAGACAGACACAGAGACACACACTTACAGACAGAAAGACACACACAGACACGCGCATACAAAGACACACACACACAGACCAACACACACACACAAACACAGACAGACAGACAGACACACAAAAGACCATAGACGACAGACGAACACAAAGAGACAGAGACAAACACAGAGACAGACACACAGAGACAGACACAGACCAACAGACACACACGCACACAATGACAGACACACACACAGACACACGCACACATACGGGCACACAGACAGACACACGAAAAGACCATGGACAGACAGAGACACACACGAACACAGAGACAAACAGACAAGGAGATAGACACACAGATAGACAGACACGGACCAACAGACACACAGACACGCACACATACAGGCACACAGACAGATAGACACACGAAAAGACCATGGACAGACAGAGACACACAGACACACACGAGCACACAGAGACAGAGAGACAAACACAAAGAGACAGACACACAGATAGAGACAGACACGGACCAACAGACACACACACGCACACATACAGGCACACAGACAGATAGAGACACGAAAAGACCATGGACAGACAGACACACACGAACACAGAGACAAACACAGACAAAGAGACAGACACACAGATAGAGACAGACACGGACCAACAGACACACACACGCACACATACAGGCACACAGACAGATAGACACACGAAAATACCATGGACAGACAGAGACACACAGACACACACAAACACAGAGACAAAGACAGACAAAAAGACAGACACACAGAGACAGACACACACGCACACAGACACACGCACACAATGACAGACACACACACAGACACACGCACACATACAGGCACACAGACAGACACACGAAAAGACCATGGACAGAGACACACAGACACACACGAACACACAGAGACAGCGACAAACACAGACAAAGAGACAGACACACAGAGAGAGACAGACACAGACCAACAGACACACGCACACAATGACAGACACACACACACATACAGGGACACACACACACGAAAAAACCATGGACAGACAGACACACAGACACACACGAACACAGACGAACACACAGACAGAGACAAACACAGACAAAGAGACAGACACACAGATATACAGACACAGACCAACAGACACACACGCACACAATGACAGACACACACAGACACACGCACACATACGGGCACACAGACAGACACACGAAAAGACCATGGACAGACAGACACACACGAACACAGACGAACACAGAGACAGACACAGACAAAGAGACAGACACACAGATAGAGACAGACACAGACCAACAGACACACACGCACACAATGACAGACACAGACACACGCACATATACAGGCACACAGATAGACACACGAAAAGACCATAGACAGACAGAGGAACACAGACACACACGAACACAGACGAACACACAGAGACAGAGAGACAAACACAGACAAAGAGGCAGACAAACAGATAGAGACAGACACAGACCAACAGACACACACAGACAGATAGACTCATTCCTTCGGACCCCACAGAAGCCGCTGCACTCGCTGCTTTGCTTACTTATTAGATATAGCAGGAGCTCAAAAGTACTTTCACGCCCTGCCTTCATAAGCTCCTATAATTTGCATTCATTGTTCACTGCGCCAACCTCTTTAAACATTTTAACCTATGGACAAACATAACCTCCCCGCGTACCAATAGCTCACACCCAAAATATCACACTATGTCGAGATCTATTCTGTTATGTATGGAATTTTCACGTCGGTTCGTTGTGTGGAAACGATGAGTTCACAGTATTTCATAGCTGGCACGCTTGCGAGTAAACATTCCACACAATTACACGTTCATCATTTCCTCGACATATCTGCCGGTTGTGCGGGTCACATTCGAGTGCATGAATAAAGGCTCCATAAACGCCTTAGCACTTTTCTTTTAAGGAAAACGTCGCGTTTCTCGTTTGAATCTATTACAAACACTAATGACTCACAGCGATAGCTTAAAATTCTTACAGGCTAATTTGGATCGTACGCGCGATGCTACGAAATTATTGATAGAATAGATGACTGAACACCACTTCAATTTTTCTTTCGTGTTAGACCCGCATATCCGTGCGGGAACTGTTCAAAGCATACCACACACGATAACAAAGTGCCACACAACAAAAAACCCGCGCGTCATGCTCCTTGTACGCAACACCAGCTTTGACTCATTCCCATTACACGTAACAGATTTATTAGCGGCGGTAAAGTGCGAAAGCCGAGACCAGACATTAATACTGATAGCTGTTTATGCCCCCCCCCCCCTGCACAGACTTGATGATCAAGTTCCAGATCGAGAAAATATTTAGAGAAAATAATTTTGAAATGAATTTTTCATAATTCATGCAATAGAGGGTTACCCATATTATTTCGACAGGCAAAATGATAAAAAACTTGATGGGCGCTTGAGCTGCGCTTTCAAGAGTGGAACGCGATAGCGTAATTGGGCCGTGTTCGTATCGCCTTCCCAATCGCTAGCCTACATTCGGTTTTAGGTGGACACTTAAGCCGTGCCGCTAGGAAAGCCAAAGAGCGGACGCCCTCCGGCTTCTATACACCTTTTCACAAGAGCACCCTCGCACCCATGCTCGCACCAGTGCGCTGCAGGGGTCGAGGGTATGTTTTCAGTGTTGCCATCGCGCTTTGGGCTGCGCATGTTGTATCTGTACGCTTGGTACGCTTGGATGTGGTGTGTGAATTAGGCCCTTCTTCGCGATAAAAAGCGATTGTCATGGCCGGAAATGGTGCGTATTCAAAGAACCGATCGTCTGGCCATCACTGTGTCGTGCACGGGTGCATGAACAATCAGCGGAAAAGGAACATTTTAGGCGTGATTGTGTGCCCGCAGCACAGCACGCCGCGCGAGGATTGCAAGTGTGACATGTTCTCGCTGTATCACTTTCCGTCGTCGCCGGAATTGCAGAAGAAATGGGTGGCGTCGGTAAATCGGAAAAACTTCCGTGCTTTGGGCTGCGCCAGTGCTGTGTCTGTGTTGTTTCGGTACGCGTTTGTGTGACTGTGTTATGCGCCTGTGTCCGATACGCCATGGCAGAAAATTTACTGCATTCGCATAGCAAGTCATCTGGTCATCCCTGTGTCGTGTACGGGTGAACGAACAAGCAGCGGAAGAAAAATATTTAAGGTGCAATCGCGTGTCCGCAGCGCATGTGCGCCACGCGATGAGTGCAAGCGTGGCATGTTCGCGCTGCATCGTTTTCCTTCGTCGCCTGAATTGCGGCAGCAGTGGGTGGCTTCACTAAATAGTAAGAACTTGTGCGTGTCGCCCTGGTCACGCCTCTGTTCCCGGTATTTCGTTGGCGGCAAGAAAAACGACGAGAGCAACGTTCCCAAGCAGCATCCTAGATAGGAAAGAAAGGTACGCAAGCCACTGATGACTCACCTACTAACTCGTGAGAATGTTGCGGATTCACACTTTATATCGTCCATAACACAGCGGCCGACACGGCTGCAAACTCCGCCTTGCCCGGTTACGCATGTGCAGCCTGCGCGCGCCGTACTTCAGCGGACGGCCTCGCGGAAACACACGCGCGATGGGGCCTACTGTTCACGGCTTGCGACGGTGTCACATTCCCCTTCACCAGCACGACTTTTTCCTTCACACTGTGCGCCAGCGACTGACCCACACAGTCAAACTGCATGTAGCTGCGCGACTCCAGTGCCTCGTAGTTGCACACCTGGCGAAGACCCCACGCATTCGCCTCAACGAGATGTAAACAATGTTCGCTCGCGGCATTTCTGGCCACTTGCAGGTCTCCTCGACCTAGTCTTCGACGTCGTCGGGGTGAATGTAGGTCAACTGTATCTGTGAAGAAGGATTGTGCGGTGTTTACAGTTTACAGCTGACAAACTTACGCGCCGCGAACGAGTATGCGCGGATGTTTGAAACTGATGGATAATCCGTAGACATTTAGTACGCCAATAAAGGAACGCGGTAGACAGCTGCAAGAACGCTCTAGTTACCGATTATTAACACTTCACGCCGTGATCGACCTGGTACTACGCTGGCTGCTACTGGTACCGACGACGAAGCACTGCCGTTCGCAGACGCGGAGCTAATTCTTGCGTCGCACGGGCGAATGCGCGCCGCTGAACGGATCAGACAGCGACGAATAAGTCAATGGCAGCGACGATACCAAACAAAACAGCTTAAAGAAACGAAAAATCAGCAAACACAGGCTTTGCAGGGACCTCACACCAACAGATAGCGCGCCGGTTCGAGTACGCGCAGCCCAAGATGGCGATTTCGCCAATCTTGCACGTTAGACGGCGCGCATTTCAATATGGCGCCTCCCTGGCGTGAGAATTTGAAAAGGTGTATATCGATGCACGCAGCGCGACGAAATACGGCCACACGGCGGGGCGATGCCGTTTAAAAGCGCGCCCTTAGGCCCTTTGCGCCATCTCGTGGGTGATTGTCAAGCAGCTGAAGAAACTCCAAGATGTGCGTACTACTAACGGTATATGGTGCATATAAATAGCTCGCCGTTAGTATGCTAGAGGATGAATGCGTGGTGGCTAAGCTGCTAAACGCATTGCGCCATGGAGCGAGGGGTCTTATAGGTTCGAAGACCCGGCCCCACTCGAATCAAAGATTGTTATTATTTGTTAATTTGCACCTACCTCGAGTTTTCGCTCACAGACAACGACGCCGTCGCCGGCGCCGACAACAACACCATAATTTCTGCGAAACGAGCTCTTCAACGCCTTAAAGCCGTTTCATGTACCCGGACATACGGGAATTTCATGGAGTGGGCTGGCCGACGCAGCAGCTGCATCGGGCGAAACATCGGGCTTCGTGCGTTACGCAAAAATATAATTCGATCAGTACGGACTCAGTTCCATAAAATCTTGAATTCGTATTGGCACACTTATTGGCAGACTGAAGGACCTGGAATGTTTCATTGGATGCCATATACGCACAAATTGCTGTTTGCTGTCTCCCATCCTTTCCCTCCTCGACATCATCACATCTCTCCTCCTCACGTTCACTTCCCTTTCCCACCATCTTAGCTATAGTGTACTATTAAGGCTATGCTATGCTCTGCTAGCGTACATGGATAGCCGAGTGATTAAGACGCTTGCCTTCAGATCGAGGGTACGCGGGTTCGAATCCCGCCTTGTAAACAATTCTTTTAACATAGAAGCTGTTTAGCAAATCGTTCCTTGTCCGACGCATAAAAAAACTATCATAATCATAAACGGGTATGTGCCACAGAAATTGGGCAAATCCCACTACTCACCACTTGTCCACTAAAAATGAAGAAGGCAACAGTTAGCCCATCAACAAATGGCTGCGAAGCTACGGCGCCGAGCCGAAGACCCCGAGTACGTACAACGAGAGAATACTAGGGAACCGGAAAGGCAACGGCGGCTGCGAGAAGACACCGAAGCGATGGAAGGCCTACGCCAACCACGACGTACCCGTAGATCTATGAGGGGTGCGAACGCTCGGTTTCAGCACGAGTTTCTGTCTCTGGAGTTTGGACATCCGTGTCGTCTCTGTGACAATCAGTGGTTTAACTCGAACCTCTCTGCGCTGAGAATCAACGTAGAAACAACCTAGCATCCCCTAGCTAAAGCCTAGCAACGACCTAGAAGCAACCAGGTTAATCTTCATAATCGTCCAGTTTCGCTGTTTCAAGCCTTGCGCGGCTTAGTGTAAGCTTCGCCATTTCTTGCGGCAAGAATCTTTCTCTTTATTTTTCTTTATATATTTCTTTCAGTCTCTCTGTTTGTTTCTCTCTCTCTTTCTTTCTCTCTCTCGCTCTCTCTGTACTCGTTCTCAGGATTATTACAGGCCAAGCCGTAGCGGCGAGTAGTGGGACTTGCCTAAATTATGCGGCACATACCAGTTCATGATGATGATAGTTTTTGAGTCACGACAGACATTTCGCGCCAAGCTACAGCATCTTCGCTGTTAAAAAAAACCGAGCGACTGACCCGAAAAAACAGTACAAAGTAATAAGCCCAATTATCTCAATAAAGCTTTACGCTAATGGCTTATCTGCTGATAAAGCTACTGAGGAAGGCAAGCTCAAAGCATGCAGAAATACTTATCTGCCGCTGTCGTTCCGGAGCCCTCAAAACACATCCTTTCACCACCTTGCCCCGATTCTGCGGGGGGCCTGGAGATTGTCGCGCCATCTGGGAGCAACAATACAAAACCGTAAGAGTTTTCCATAAAGGGAGAACTGGCGCTGTGACGCTGTTGTACATAAAGTCACTGGAACGGGAAAAGTACAGAGAACATACGCACCTCTTGTCATTCAAGAAATGGCGTAGCAGTTCGCTTTCACGAGCTTTAATAATAGGTATACCACACATATCTCGTTACATAGAAGAAAAAAAGACGTTCACAGAAAATTCACAGAGAATTCGGAGCTCGGTGCATGTTGCGTTGCAAAAGTATGCGACACTGGGAGCCCGCCTAGTTGGAAAATATCCATGGTAACGATATTTGTGAAAGAACACGGCCAAAAGAGGAGCATCTGTTGCATTGCTTAAGAAAAAAATTTCGCTCCTTTGATTATTACGTTAAGGCATGTAATCACGAGCTGTGCTATGTGCGCTTTTGATGAGTTATTTTGACTACAGTCGGATAAAACTTTAGAAGTCAGCGGCATTTCCTCCTCAAAAGCGGATGAACACAAGCCTGCACCAATGGGCGCGCACTCGGGACTGACGTCATGAGCGGGACGGCCGGTGGCTCCGCCTTCGGAGAACATCGGCGCGTGGATGAGCGGGACTATTTCTGTAGTCGCGGAGGCGATCGGCTGTCGCGCTTCGGTCGTCTGGGCGGGGCCTCTCCTGCCTTCTTAAGTTGTATCCCACTATACATCGCGCGGATCGATGGGTTTTTAAGTGAATGTTTTCGGGAAAAAACAAACAAATCGTTAGACTGCACTCGTCCTTGTGTTTCTCCTCTTTGTCCCCGTGTTCTTGCACAAATATCGTTTAGACAAAAGTATGAATACGAGCAACAACAACATGCACGTCAAGAAATCAACCATCAAAATTGAGCTCAATGGAAAGCGATGGCAGTGGAAATGTATTAGTCAGTTTCTATGGCGCGCTGATGGTTATCTGTAAGTCCAAAGGCGTCAATTTTATGCCAAGCATAATAAGAGCTGTCCGGCAATGTTATTGTGCATGAACCTTCTCCGGCAACCACGCGAATCACGCTGCACTAGTATAGGGGCGACGTAAACATTCTCCGAAATAACATTTGGGAATAGTGAACGAAACGTTTACCTCAACAAAGGCGGTTATCATTCCTGGGAACAAAACTTTCCCCGCCGTATCCTTTACGGCCATACAGCCCGTCGCTTGGAACATTTTTTTCCCGCTCCTAAAAAGCAAAGCGCGTTTTGCCCGCTTTTCGACGGTTGCTGCATCCGGGAGCGCAGCACCCAGCAATTTCTTGGTGTCTTGGTAGGCTTGTTAACGACTAAGCGTCAGAACTACGTGTACGCTTCGTGTACACTTCGCTTCGTGTACGCTTCGTGTACGCTTTTCTCAAGCTATAAAAACAATCGGCCGCCAAAGCAGCGTGCGTCGGTGGCCGGGAGAAGCAATCGAAGCGAGTGAACCGAACCATTTATCGTGCGAAATGACCACTTGACCACGGAAAACGAATCGCGAGCGATGGGGGCGGAGCGGGGAGCGCGCAACAGCGAAGCCGAAACGAGCGCAGTAATTTTACCGTTACAGTACATTAGAGCAGCTGGTATCGTTGAGGCACCTCACCTAGCGAAACAGATCTCAACCACGCCCTTCTTTCAACGTGGCCTCTGAGATCCGCCTCCGCTGTGCGAGGAAAAACGCAAGGTTAACCGAAAAAAGAAGGCAGGAGTCAGGGGAAGACGGAAGCTTGCGATGAAAAATTCGTAAACAGGGGGAGTGTGTTGGGGCCGACGTTTCGAGAAGCGCACTTTTCTTCAAGGCTACAACTGTGTTTTTTTTTCCAAGAAATACACCAAGGCACACGAACCCCGATCGAGGTGCGAGTGCCACTATTAGACACCCAACTGAAGGATTAGGGTCGCCTCCAATTTTTATTATTTATTTGCTTATTTACCTGATGTACACGTGCGCTGCTCTGGCGTCACTTCTGCGTGTCTGTGCGTGTGTGTGTGTGTGGAAGGGGAGGGGTTGAGATGACGTCACATGGGAAGTTGGATCGTTCAGCAAAAGCAAAACTACGCAGGTTTCACTAGTTCAATGCGCTTAGAATTCATCTCAGTTTAGCTTAACTATTTTCAGATTTTTCATCTTTAAAATGTACCCCACTGGCGTAGCGAGCGGGAGAGGGTTGGGGGAAAGTCACCCACCGTCCCCCAAAAAAGTATTTTTTTTTAACTGAAGAGCAGTTTGAGGCCAAGCTATCGGACCCAGACCTGAAGAATCAGCGAAGCTTGGTTCAACGGGCACGAGAGATGGCGAAGGCCCGCGGCTACCTAGAATAAGGAGGCCGCCCACCTTGGGCGCACAGTGCGCTTGCTCAGAATAAACCTTTATTCTCTCTTTAAGTTTTGCATGCGTACATATACACGCACACGTACAAACACGCACATGAACATACATAAAAGCTGGTTAATCCCCGCGAAGTAAAATTCTGGTTAGGTTTTATGACGATATTGATAGCCAATTTAATTTTATATGAGAAAATTGCACCAGCTACGCATTAGTAGCGCGAAGACTAAAGAAGCGGCGCAGCTGGTGGCGTTGCCCTCCTCTTTTCCCTCCTCCTCACCCTCATTTCCCTTTCCCACCCCTTGCTCCACAATGTGATGACAGCTCCACAATGTGACACTTGGGGAGGTGCGAAGCACCGGTGTTTCCCGCAGGGACACGTCAATAGCAATGAGTGGACAGCGTCCTCTCATTAGTAGACAGCGTCGCAGACAGCGTCCACCGCAAAAACAGCTTTGCTTGAGCCAACGCGCCGCCTTATATATTTGCCACTCGGAGAAGCACACGTCGTCTCTCGCGTTGTTGTGATGAGTAAAGGAGGGGCACGAGGCGCGTGCCGAACGCGGAAGCGCGGCAACGGTGCGCGAGAAGCAAAGTCACCCGATGGCACGCGCACCAGCCATGTCGATGCACAGGATTGGCCAGATAGGGGCTCGTGGCATGCGACCCGTGCCGTGATGGTGAACGACGAAGGATGATCGTGGCACTGTGCTGTGGGGCGCCGGACGGAGAAGATCAAGGAAGGAGCAAGCGTCGCATCCGCGGCGAAAGCGGCTGGTACTCGGTTCTGGAGGTGGTGGCACGCAAGGCCCGGGGAGTGGCCGTCGACCTTGGAAGACTCCAAGCGAGGCTGCCGGGACCCGTCGACCCTCAATACGGCAGTCCGGGATCGCCAGCAGCCCTTCTCTTCTCGGCAGGACGGCTGCAGACCACAGTTCAGTCAAGGAGACGCCCGTCACCTGTGGAGTCCTGAAGCAAGGGACCAAGGCCCAGTTAGGCCTAACCTCGACGGACCGAGGAGGGAGAAGACTACTGGGGACACACGCGACGAGAACAAGCGGTAGGCTGGACGAAGGCGACCGACGATGAATTTGGAGGTCTACTGAGGACGTCGGCGACGGTCTCGACGAGAGATTCACGCAACGGGAACACCGAGTCGTCGCGACGTAATGTAAGAACAGTCTATTGCTGCAAGGCCCATAGTGGCCAGACTGAGTTGATGAGACTGGTCTAAGCCTAGCTAGAACGCATCGTTTAGCTAGTTGCCGTTCTAACGTATTCTGAAACGCTCCTTACCTCAGACCATTTCTTTACCTTACGTGAGGAGCCCTTCATGCCTCCTTATCTTAAGGAGCTCCTTGAGGGAGCCAGCGTATTCTAAAAGCTTCCTTCAACCTTCCTTTCCTAAGGGCCGCCTCAGTAAGGTAAGGCGCGTGTTTCACAAGTCTGGGATCGAGAGTACGTGTGAAATACGGACTAAACGTCCGTTTTCAAGCAAGAATAAGGAATATTTTTTTAGGCATAACGATGAATAATAACGTGTACACTGCTTTTGTGGGAACTACTGACTAAACGTCTGTTTTCAAGCAAGAATTAAGGAACATTTTTTGTGCATAATGATGAATGTGTACACTGCTTTTTCTCGATATGGGTGCACAGCCCTTTCTATTTACTTAACTTTCGCCTGTTGCAGAATACAAAAACAGGATGGTCGAGCAACCTTGGAGCTCATTGCGTTCGTTGATGCATTTCAACGGCCTATTATGTAGGAGCGAGTAATAAAGATCATTTAAAGAATTGAAGACGTGGGTGAAATTGATTTTCATAACCGAGCAGAGCTAAACTTGTGAAATCTCCTCACTTTGGTGCAAATTTGACTCGAATGTACTTATGTCCAAGTAAATTATTATGTTTACATTCGAAACAAGGGCGCGTCTATCGGGTCGTACATCGCGCCTTCGTGGATTCACCTGTTATTTTTTTTTTTTTTTTTTGCTAAACGAGAAAATCTTACGGCAGTGGTTCCCAGGAACCCAAGTCCGATAGTATTCAGATATATGTGCACCATTTCTTAGTAGCCTTACAGTGCGGTGCCTCGGAGTTGCACTCTGAGTTGTCACAAATGGTCGGAATATTTGAAGAATGTCGCCCGTCGTCATAACACGTGGTATTCCCTTCTAGGATTCTGTCGGGTTCCTTGACCTTAGGCTCGATTTCACCCGTGATCATGTTTGCTGGACATATAATCTAGGCTCGTACAAGCTCAACTCCGCACAATAAGCTTGTCAAAAGGTTTATTGTTCGGGCTTGCTTCTACAGCGAATTAAAATAGTCATGCTGCCTCAGACCAGCTTTCAGGCACAGGTCACTCGCCTGTATCACGACTGCTTACTAATCTCAGTGGCTGAGATAATTCGCAGAAAAGGAAAGGAGGGTTTTCTGGGCATACATTGTAGCGCATGCGGCTGCACCCCTGTGTTCGCTGAGGCCAATGTGATTTTCTCTTACCCGGACGACCGCACCTGTCTCATTGTGGAAGCAGCCCGCATGGCATGTGAAGAATGCCATTGTTAGCCTAATCCAAACAAGAACTGCCATTCCTGGAAGACGGCAGCACGAACGGTGTGCGATGAGGGGGCCTACCGTGTCGCATTCCTTGAGTCTGTTCTTTTTTTTTCTATTCCTGTAAAATGCCTTGTCCTCTTCGCGCTGCGCAATCTTAAAAACACGCCTGCCAAGCAATTTTCCAACAACGACGAGGATACAATTACAGCGAGCTTGTGCAGAAGTGCAAGGCATCGATCGAAAATAAGAGATCGGACACACTGTCGCTGACAAAGTACTGCAGAGAAGCGCCCTTTCGGTGCAAGTAGCAAGGTAAGGAGGCCTTAAGGTAGCCCTAGAGCTACCTTAACTTGAGGGAGCAGCAAGGAGGGCCTCAGTGAGGGAAGTTTAGTAAGGAACGTTCCAGAATACGCGATAAGGCGTCCTCAAGCAGTTAAGGCCCCCTCTATGAGGTAAGCAGCGTTTCAGAATACGGGCCTAAGCATGAACTGAGATTTTTGGAAAATGTAAATAGGGTTTGGTTTGAATTATTCAGTGTCCTTAACGCTTTTTCATGTTATCTTTTTGCGCATTATAAACTTTGTTTTGCCGTCCTACCACGGTCTCCTGTGCCCGTCTCACTCTCTCCTGATCCATTATTGCAAGCACCCCCGAGATAACACGTGACAGTTGTCTCTCGCGTGGCGTTCTCTCTCGCGGGCGAGCGCGCGTTCTCGCGAGCTTTTCCTGAGCGAACATACCGGTGAGTCTTATTTGCCACTTGCTTTACCGTGACCAGTTTTGGGCAGTAATTAGTAACGCGTTACCGGTAACTAGGTACTTTCTTCGGTAACTTCTAACTGTAACTTTTAAGTTAGAGGAACTTGTAACAGTAACACTGTTACTTCTTTTACAGCGTAATTGTAAGGGAAAAACCCGTTACAGTTACTTCTGTTGTTAAATGCGAAGCATTTCTTAGCGAACCTCACGCACTTTGGCCGTTTCTATCTACGTATCTATCTAGCCGCCTACGTCTGGGCGCTCTCCTGGTCGTCTCTATAACTTGTAATATACCAAAATTGGCATAGCAGGGCATCAGTGTATGGCGAAGACGATTCACGGGTCATGACATGAATAACGCAAAATACCTGTCGCATACGTCATGAAACCCTTTCTCTCAATCACGTGTGGCGCATACCCGCATACCAGAGTACATGTTATGCGGATATGTGCCACAGGTGATACAATCTCAACCAACACAGTAACGGCTAACACGCACATTGACACGCAAGGGAGTGATAATAATAATTGTAGGGATTTTATCTCCCAAAACTACTATATGATTATGAGAGACGCCATATCGAAGGGCTCCGGAAATTTTGATCATCTGGTATTCCTTAACGTGCACCGAGATCGCACAGTACACGGGCATTTAGCATTTTGCCTCCATCGAAATGCGACCGCCGCGGCCGAGATCGAACCCGCGACCTTCGGGTCAGCAGCCGAGCACCGTAACCGCTACACCACCGCGGCAGACGCAAGGAAAGTGAGGGAGCTGAAGGCAGAACACCCCTGGAAGACGCTCAACTAGCATCCATTCGTCCACGTGGTCCGCAACGTGGACTACGTGGATTACAAAAAAACTGGGTTGAATGCTTCCCTACAATAAATATGCCGAGATAACCAGGCCTCTCATCATTACCGGTGACTTCAACATTGACTTATCAAGACCCAACAACGCCTGGTCCTTATACTGCGTGAAAGACGGCGTGGATGTGGACAGGGCATCAAAAGGCATCGCTGCCACGTCCAGGACAAGAGGCATAGATTATTTCATCGTAAGAGGCATCCAGGGTTTCCACCAGCTGCACTATACCTCGCACTTCACTACACTTAGACTCCTCATAGCCGCGATCACGAACGGATCCGATTAACAAGCCCGCTCCAGCTGCTGGTGCTCACCGATCACGGTGATGATGACCTTGTTCAAGAACTGTCAAGAACTCCTCCTACACATACACACAGGTTCGTGAAACGTGCGTGCGTCCTCCGTCATAACGGACAAGTATAAGCATAACAACTGTAACACAACTGCAACTCTGACTGTAACGTACGTGTAGTTCGCCTACGCGTGCCACTCGGCTGCGTACCATATATCTAGGGAAACTTTCCCAAATGAAGCTTCGTTGCGAGTAACATCTGTCCTGTGCATCTGTGTTCCTTCTTTGTCCTGTCGAAGCGTCCTGAGGTCTCGCCGTATCTCGCGAAGTCTTCTTCTTCGAAACTATTGTTTATCCTGTACATGACGCCAGTGCGTCGTCCTGGATACTCCAACGACGGAACCAGAAGGTCAAGCTTCCCTGCCCTATCGTGGTCGTACTGGATAGCCAGGACTTGGTTTTGATAAGTTCGTGGTTTGATGAGTCTTTCAAAGCGGTCCCGCGTAATACCGGGCCCCAGTGAGCCGCAGTCCCAGAGAATGTGCTCTAACGTGCATTCATGTTGTTTGCAAGCTTTGCATGTAATTTCTATTTCATTTGCTCCGTACCAGTTCCTCATTTGAACCGGTGAATAGTATATGATTTTGCTTGTAGTTGTCTTAGTATTGTTCTTCAACCGCTTGAGCTCTCTTTAGGTTTGCGCGGGTGTGCGGATAAACTCTTCTGCCTAGATAGAAGGGCTTAGTGATTTCGTTGTGTGTAGCCAATTTATCTTTGCGTAGCGGGGTCAAACCAGCGAAGTAAGGGCCATTTGTATAAGCATACCGGTCAGATTGATTGCGGGCGACGCTGTTGGCCGACTCTAAACCCATATGTCCGGGAACCAGTATATGTACTGGATGTTCATGCTTTTTATGAAAGGGAAAAATAGACAACCATCCGTTTTGTAGCACGAAGCCACAAGGAAATCCATACGGATTTCCTTGTGGCTACAAAACGGCTGGTTGTCTATTTTCCTTTTCTTGTGGGATTCCGCAGAACTGATTTGCAATATGCTTTTTATGGTACTGATCACTCTGGCCGCCAGTGGAGCAACCCTACCTCTGCCTAAGCAGGTGTCAGCAGTCCACAGCGTGCCCTGTAATGTAGTTCACGTTAGGATCTCCGCTGACATGCCTTGGGTGCACGTGTGGCAGACAGCCAACGCAAAAATGTCAGGTGGTATATTATATCAAAAGAAATAAGCTATTGATCTTTTTTTTATAAATCGTATCGACCGCCATTCTCAGCCGCGGGGAGCTTGATGAAAAATTTGAAAAAAGTTTCAGAGGATCCCAGAGCGTTTGACTAGGTCGTTTAGGACGGCATTCATGTACTCTTCAAGCATTGAACGGCTCTATGAGTAGTGCACCTCCTGCGTACATGAAAACGTCGTGTTCAACTGCGTAGAATCTGACCGAACAAACTTTTCGAAACACAAAAGCTTACGAGGTTCCTTATGCATTCGGCTAAGACGACCCGAAGGCGAAAGCCTTCTTCTTCTTTTAGATACGAAGCAGCTTTTGCTCGGGGCTGTGTCCGTCCTTCCATTTCCGACCGTTCGCTCGGGAACCATGTGTGCTGGCACGCGCTAGCGCGTTCGGGCCTGTGTAAGGGGCTGGGTAAGACGCTGTGGCCTCTCCCCCTTAGAACCATCTATGCTGGCACACGCTAGTCAACACCCTCTAGACTTTAAGGCCTGAAGGCTGCCACCGTGACGTCACGAAGCGGCGGCGGTTGCTCGCCACACAGCGAAGGCTTGCGTAGGGACGTCTGCTGTGCGCTTGTCTTGGCCTTTTCTTTCGTCAGTGTTCCTGTTTGGTGCTTAGGAATTCCCTCCCCAGGAGTAAAGGAATTGCGTGCAAATATTTACGGTCAAATGAGCCTCACAAATTTTGACATATTTCTTTCTTTTGTGAATAAGTAAAAGACGTGTGTTTGCTCTGAGGAGTATCAAGCACTTAAACCGAGTTTTGCTGAGCTTATGCCCTGTATTTCACCTCGGTAGTAAACAGAAATAGATATATCAAATCTCCAGGAACTTCGCATAATTTTCTTCATCGGTTCTTGGTTATACATCCGGCTGGTAGCACAAACTTGCGACTGATTGATACATCGGCCACAAGAGAGCCCGAACACGTAGTCACACCTCGAAGAAAATTATCTTCGCGTAATGCATTCAGGGAAGTTCGAATAAAAAAAAAAGATTCATAGGAACAAGCTACCCTTCGACCTTAAGTAAAACTGCAAGGTTAACTGTTCGTGCGAAAATACGTAGGCTCCATACATTTGCCTTCTCGAGTTGCGCTTGCCAGTGATAGGGAAACTTGTGGGCAGGCAATAAATGAAACAGAGGAAATCTTACACCAGGTCGCAAGCGTGCTTTATAAGCGAGAACGGGAGACTAATGGCATTTTGTCTGAACAACTTTATTTACAGCGGGGCCAAAGGCACTTCGAGAGCTATTTCTAGCTGAGCGTTTCCAGCTTTCCCTTCTTTGATTTCGATTCAGCTTCTAAAACCATTTCTTGCGGCTAAAGACTTGTATGAGAGGATTCGTGCTGCACTGCAACCCTTGCTTCAGAACCAGCTGTCAAGCATGTCCATCGTCGCAGGTATTAAAATATGACGACTCGTCGTTGGTTAGGAGCTCCACGGTGAGGTCTGTAACCACTTGGTGCTGTTTCGAGAACTTTAAAGCACTTCTTGTTTTGACGATTGCTCCAGGACTGCATGATTATATGCGACAGCATTTACGACAAACAGCGCTAAAAGCAGGATACTTCCACGGTCCATTGCTCTGACGAGGTCAGTGCTTCTCTGCAACACAAACTGAAATTTCTTCATTCACTGTCGTTGCTTCTCTACATTTCTCACTCGAGTTTCTTCAAGGCGGCGTAGACAGCATGCCCTGCCATATACACCAATACCGGGATAATGTCCGTCATGTTTTACAGCGTTTCCTCGGTGACAACTACGTTGCAGCAAGGCCGTGAACAGTTTGCTTCCCTCTGAAGGTCATGCCATTCATCCTCGTCACTGGCGTTTCTAGAAGTGGCGACCGTCGTACTTCTAATCACGCTTGGAATTATATGCAGAATATTCTGCAGGAAAACTCACCCTGAGGTTCTGTGAAGGAGTGAAGTTGTCACACGAAATCGCGCGCAGCCATTTTTGCGCAGCTCCGCATCTTGGAAAATCGAAAAACGCACACCTTGCACTTCAAGTCGTAATTGCTACTGCACTGAAGGACACAGCACTTGTTCGGTTTGACGAATTCAATGCCCCACACACGCTTCAGCACGCAGGACGTTCTCGCATTTTAGAAAAAAACGGCACACTGCACTGACAGAACCGACATACCACGTGTGGCAGCAAGAAACATACTGACGTGCCGGTGTGCCGCCGCACTACTCGCCTTCCGTCATTAAATATAGCGCGCTTTTGAGTTGAAAGTTATCTCGCTGGGTGCTGATATTTCATTTAAAGATAACTCTCATAGGGTTATTGCAGGTTTCTTCTGCCGATTGTATTTGTTTATTCAGAAAAATGGCGCGACTTTCTTAATGACGACAAGTGACACGTGTTTCGACTTGTATCCATCCGCGTTTGAGCGGGCCACCGGGAACGGGGGAAACCGGATTCCCGCTGCCGTTGCCGCCTCCACTTGGTGACGTCAGCACTTCGAATGCGGAGAGCGCTTCGGCCTTAGAGTCTAGAGGGTGTTGCACTAGTGCGTTCGGGCCCGTGTAAGAGGCTGGGTAAGATGCTATGGCCTCTCCCCCTTACACTCTCTCAGCAATCACGTGATGGCGTCGGGGAACGATATTCTGCAGACGCGCGATGAACCCACGTGCTCCCGCGTGGTGTGGCGATGAATCCGCGTGCTGTGCTCCAACAAGAGTTCGGGACGAGTAACAGCAACTACAGTGAATTCATGGTGTGCTCCACATGCAAGGACGCGTTAACATCGGGCAAGGTGCCCGTGATGAACGGAACTTTAAGACGACCCATGCGAAGCTTCGCATCCCCACATGGTTCCCTTTAGTGGGAGATGGTGTAATCTTTTCCTTCTCACCCGATGTATTGATCCTTCCGGCCCCCTCCGAAAGCTTTCTGCACATAACGCGGTATCGCATGCACTGTCTCCTGGAGCGGGGGCATTGCAAAGCTATCTCCGCCTCACCTGGTTTTGCACTGCCTCCGTGATCAGCCCAACTTTGACTAAGAGACGATGTCACGTGATGACGTAAAAAATTGTGGCGATATATTACGTCATGCGGACATATGGTGACGTCATCGCGAGATGATTTTTTTTTGCATCACTCGTGTTGATGCCACCGACAGTCAATTTTCGCGTTCGATGAGGCATCTAAGCCTCTCACCTTAATAGAGAGTTTTAGAATCGGGTACCCGAGACACTGGATCTCCAAGCTGCGTTGGGAAGGCTGCTCTTGAGTTCGGAGGAGGAGCAGGCTTTGAGACTTGGGTCAAACGCACGGGACGCCTCATGTGGGGAAATTAAAATTATGCAAGACGTGGGCCACACTGCGTCGTCGCCCGCATTGCGTCTGCATCGTCTCGCTGGCGACGCAAAACGCCTTGGGGACCCACGCTAGTTTTAGATTTGTGGGTCCTGGGCCAACTCAAACGCAAGAACCCAAGAGTGAAATGGTTTCTGAGCATGCGCAGTGGCGGCTCGCAAATTTCTTGGGTCCCCAATTCTCAAACTCTCTATTGGTTCCGTTGCTGCGCTCTCCCATAGCATAGAGTAGTACATAGCGTTCTAACCTGTCATAACGTGCATTTCTCTGAACGATCCAATAAGGGATTGCCGCGTACAGCTCTACCATCTTAGAGCAAGTGGTACTCAGTACCTTTACGATTTCTTGTCTGAACTTCTTTTTAAAGCGGAGGCAGCTGCGATCCCATAGTACTGCTGTATGAAGTAATGCTGCTATTTTAGAGCACAGGTATAGACGACAGAGTCTGCCCAGGCGACGCTGCGAAAAACACCGCCACCAGAGCTCTCATCGCAGCCCTGGCGCTTATTGGGTAGTGCCAACACTAGTGCAAGGAGGGCCGTCCGCGAGCGAATGTGCATAGACCACAATAGACCCCCCCTCTCTCTCTCTCTCTCTCTTTCGTTGGTGTCGAGGCACGGTTACCTGAAAATCAAGGACCGGGAAAGTATCTTCTGCCAGCCGACGCTTCAGAAAAGTGGGAATCTCATCAAAGCGAACTGCAGGTACAATGCAAAAGAAGTTTCAGTTATGTCGGCGTTCTGCAACTCCCAAGTACAAGCGAGCATCGCACGACATCCGAGTTCGAGGGAAGCCCTCCGACGTCCGTTCTGTAGTGTCTAAATGCGTTATAAGTTTGGGTATATACATAACGACAAAGCGATGAAGTATATACACGATCAATTTTGTTGCCCCGCCACGGTGGTCTAGCGGTTATGGAGCTCGACTGCTGACCCGAAGGTCGCGGGATCGAATCCCGGCCGCGGCGGCTGCATTTTGGATGGAGGCGAAAATGTTTGAGGCCCGTGTACTTAGATTTAGGCGCACGGTAAAGAACACCGGGTGGTCGAAATTTCCGGAGCCCTCCACTACGGCGTCTCTCATAATCATATCGTGGTTTTGGGACGTTAAACCCCAGATATTATTATTATTGTAAGCCTATAGGGCGGTTGTACGGGCAAGAGGTACGGGAACTGATAACCCCCACCTCCACCGCTTGTAAAGGCGTTTATTGGACGCTGGCGTAAGGGTCTACCGGTAGCTCAACTAACGACTGAATTCGCGGGCCCCGAGCACGAGCGGCGTCCACGAGCAATGCACGGGAGGGACACACCCACTAGATAAGGGATCTCAAGCTCACCTCAGCTAGCGGACCGCAGTCATGATAAATTCAGCCTCCCGATGAGCCGGTGTGGTGACGAAGCTTAGAGCAGGAAAGGGGGGAAGGGGGGGGGTCTATTCGAGCAAAATGTCAACTAACATTGCTATGTGACAGAATGCTTTTCCATACATCATATATGGGTCATTTCTGAAGGGGATTTCGCGTCAAGTTTCGAGAAACATATATTGATACTGATCTCGAGAATTACTCAAATCTGAGGGGCCTCACGAATAAAATGCTTGAGACGAGTCACGTATGTGTAGGTCATAAACATAGTTATTACAACAAAAGATAATCAAACCTGACCTATAAAATTTGGACGATCTCCCCAAAGGGAACCGTGATGGGTTGCGAAGCAGCAGCGCTGCGCACGGGTGGCGTCACGGGTTGAACGGCGCTAACGCGGGTGCTGCGGTGAGCGCTGGAAGATTCATTTGAAGCGAAACTCGGTGTAGCGTTTACTGGTGTAAACGTTTGTTTGAAACGCAGACACGGGAGGCGAGCGGGCGTTGGAGCCGGCAGCTGCGGGGGCTCCGGCGGGTGAGGGAGAGTGACGTACGCGCCCACCTGCGAGGGAAGCGTGCGAGGGGAGCGTGACGTCAACGCCCAGCTGCGGCGTGACCTACTTGGCACCGCTCCAACACCTCCGCCGAGGAAAGTGCGTTGCCTCGCCTTTGTGCGGACGGAGGGACAGCGTTACACAGGCTAGTCAAAGAGCTGCTTCGCATCTAAAGAAAGTGCGACGAAGACAGACACGTGCGAGGCGGGCCGCTGGCGAAGGGTCCGCGGGCCGCGTGTTTGTGAACCCTGCACTAGATGGTGCTTGAGAGCACGCCCCACTGTAGCGTTACTCTTCGCTATACATTCATTATACAAACGCTATGAAGATGAGAAAAACAGTAAACAGACGTTGCGCCGGCATTACGCCTGCGTAGGCTGTTTTTCCAAACCAGTTTATAGACCCGGCGTGGATCTGTGGCAGAATACCTGATTGCCACGCAGAATGCTTGCGTTCGATTCCTGCTGGGATCCTAATTTTCATTCTTTCTCATCGTCGGGTAAACGCCGCAGATGTCGATTTATCTCAACGCTCTCGCATTTAAAGGCGTCATGAAGCACCCCTTGCGCTTGTTGAAAAAAGATCCTGTGGAAAGCTGACACGGCTTTGAACTGCTCTGCCAAATATTAAAGTCGTGCGCACCGCGTAAAGGCCACAAGCGGAGCGCGAAGTTGCCGTTTCCTCAGGCGACCTCTTTTCAAACAGAGGCCGGTTCTCACTCTCGTCAGTGGGCGGGGCGTCTGCACGTTGACGTCGCGGATCTGCCAGTTTACGTCGCAGGAGACATAGCATGCTTATTGGCCGATAGCTGACGTAAATCGAATGCGGCGTTCGGATCAGATGCGCTTCTTGCCGCGGGGTGCCGCCACTTGCCGGCGCCACACTCCTCAGTACACGGCAGCCG